>NC_056730.1:1078540238-1078825888 GCF_019279795.1 Protopterus annectens | reverse complement strand
CTACGGTGCGGCGTTTGGGAAATCGCTGTGTGTTGTGTGCATTCACACTTTATACTGTTGTGCTGTATACCCGTGATGTCATTGGGTGTGTCTGTGCGGCCGTATCTGTGGATTATCTTCCGTGTTTTACCGTTGCAACTGCAACGCTATTGCCTTTAGTGTTACATTACACTTGCCTGCATTGGCTTAGCTTTGCATCTTACCTTACTGTTTCTGCATCGTTGCACCTACTATTGCCTGCAGTGCACCTGCTGGCACATGGCATCTGTGCATTTTGTCTGCCGCCGTTATGCTACCTCTGTACTTGGCTGTGCTATTTCGGTTCTTTGCTCTTTGCATTTCTGCTACATCCCCTACTATCTTTGCATTCCTATGCCTCCCCTTTCCGTTTTGCGGAGTCTGCATGCAGAGTTGTTCGCTGCCGCTGTTTGCCCTTCCTGGATTGATTGGTGTTGATTGCTCATTACGGCTCCAATTACACTGCTTCCGCATTTCCTCATATTCTCCGCATTACCTTCCTATATCCGTGGTTGTTGACATGGAGGCCGTTCCATGACTGAGTTGGGGAACGTAGTCATCCTCGTGCACATGCATCTGTGCACGCATTATGTACTCTCAGCGCATCTATCTCCTCACACGCCGGTCCTGCTGCTGTGATGTGCATTGTACAGCCCATGTTTGCTGGCCTCCAATGTGCTTCCTCCTACAGTGGCACACCCCTCTGCGATTGACATGTATTCCGTGTAGGCCACTCTTCGGTGTAATACCGCTACCGCTTGCTCCATCCTTACACCGGCGGCGGTTTTGCGATTCACTATTATCTGCCTCATTTGCATGGCATTGACTGCTAATACATGGTTACGGCGCTGAACACTGCCGTCACTCGTTGACAACCCTTGCGCTGGGGTTGAGGCATTCCATACATACTATGGTGTGTGGTGGCTGTGCAGCTGATGTGTATTATACTGCTCTTTTAGGACATTGTCATATTATTTCATTGTTTTGCACCGTCTGTGCACATGTCTGAGGGTTCTGCTGTGGTTTCTGCGTACATACCATTTATGTCATTATTTACATTTTGTGCATGTTTTCTTTGGACATTCTCGGTGCCTTTCGCCATTGGCATATTGCACCTGTATGATACCTGACGTTGACAGCCTTCCGTTACCCCTTGGTCATGTTTGGGTAAATGTAAACCGTTTTTTTTTGGTTTACATTGCCGTGCCCTTACGCTACGCCTGCGCCACTTCGTGGATCGCTATTTGCCTTCATTTGCATGGTGCAATACAGCACACAGTGTGTTTAGCATACCTACGCCGGGGGCGGCGCAGGTCCGGCGCACGCCGGTAGTGCACGTGGGATTGGTTCATACCTGAATCGCTCGGTGGCCATATCTGGCTTTATAATGTCGATGCTATGCGGGCGCCTGGTGCAAGGTTCATGAATCCCAGGGTACATCTTTCCCATCCATGCATAAAAACATTTGCATAGCTGGGCGCCATAACTGCATCCATCACTACTCCACTGGCCTGGTGGTATAGCTTGCCATTAAATTCAAAAAAAGTTGTAAACATTTCCATTAGCAAACTAACAGTGTTCATGGAAAATTAATTCTAACCTAACCATTTCCACTCCATCAATGTTAGGTATTACAATATACAAAGAATTAATATCCAGGGTAACAAGTAAATCTTCCTTTTGCACCTTTACATTTTTGATCTTCGATTTTAAGTCAAAAGAATCTTTGATGTAGGACTACTAAATTCTACCACCTGTTGCAAATGCTGATCAACATAAATGGCCATTGCTTCTGTTTTGCTTCCATTGCTAGCCACTTTTGGCCTCATGGGAGGGTCATCCAGATCTTTGTCCATTTTTGGTAAACCAAAAATACGACTCATTTTGGGTGCTCCAATTGACAAAAAATGCCTAATTTGTTCAGGGATGCATCCAGTTAGAGACCACTCCTCTATTTGACCGTCTACAAACAGATATGCTTTCTTAACTTCACTACAAGATGTAGTTCTACAGAATTCACCATCAGATAACATTTTTAAGCCATATTTGCTCCTGTCTAATATAATGAACACATTTCCTTTATCAGCTTTCATTATCAAAATTTCATCATTATTTAATAAATCATTTAATACTTTTTTCTACTGAATATTTAAATTGTAATATCTGTACTCGGGCTTTTCATTAAATAACTCAATAATTTGTGGCTCACATATTAGAAACAACTCTAATTCTTTTTTAAGAGGGGGTTAAGAGCATTAGGTTTGTAAAATGAATTGGGAACACTGCTATCATTTGCAAACAAAAACTTAAAATTCAACTTTCTAACAATCTCTTAATGAATTGATTGTGCCACATTTATTTGCCCTCCTGGAAGGTAGAAAATTCCAACCTTTTTTCAAAACATTACATAAGTCGTCAGCAATGATCAATCTGGAAAGGTTTACTATAACAAAAGAAACATCAGCTGTACCTTATGCCTCTACTATCCACTGTTCTTTTTCCAGTTCTTTTTGGAATAATCGTTCCTGAACGGCAAGAACGCTACTTGTGCCAATGTCCTGCACTGACTGCCATTCTGCTGGTAAACTCTTATCGGCTAGTTATTCTGTTCCCTCTGAAAACCCTTTTTTATTGCCGGATGGATTCTCATCATCACAGTTCATATTGGAAGAGCTGGCTTTGTTCTCAGAGCTAGAAACACCATTTCTTTGGGCAATATGACTTGACATGCGCATCGCAATCTCTTCCGTTGCTTTCTCTTCTGTTCCAGCTCTTCCTACAGCAGCCAAAAATTCCTGTTGACGATGGGAATTCGGTTGAAGGGGTGGTTCGAGGAATGGAAGTGAATATCTCCTGGATATGATCTGCAACACCCAACGATCTGTTATGAACTCCCATTCCATTGGGTGTAGCGATAACCACTGGCAGGAGCAGGCAGGAGCAGTTGGGCAGCCCTTCAGGGCTGATGCCCGGGTCTGTCAGAGAACGGTTCTTAAGACCCATAATTTCTCGGACCCACTCTGCCTCTAGGGTACCATCTATCATAACCCCCTCTGCCTCTAGGGGATGGCGAGTATAGAGTGTCATGGGAAAAATGCCCGAGACTTCCGGAACCACATCTTCTTAGCCCCTTGCAGATTCCTAGAAATGGATCTTTGAGGGAAGGAGAAGCAGATCTCGACGGCAGACAGTCTTCCCGTTCTTCTCACTCTGGCCAAAGTATCGCGTACAGACTTCCCAAACAGGGAAGAACCGTTGTATAGGGCATTGGTGAACGACACCGTAATAGGTTCAGAGAACTGACATACCCAGAGCCAGGCATGTCGCTTGATGGCAATGCCTATATCGGCAGCTCTAGCGGATCCTTCAGTAGCATGGGAAAGGAGACGCATGCATGTGTTAGCGACTGACTTCAGAGTGGCTCTTCGAGCTATAAACGTCTTGTCTCCCACCGACATGGACTCAGGGGTCAACTCAGCGATCTCCTTTACTAGATCTCGCTGCAGCCGAATCACATGTGCCATGTAATTCAGCGCTCTTACTGAGAAGGTGGCTGAAGCATACACCCGCTTCCTGAATCAATCCATCGTCCTTGACTCTCAGTCAGGAAGATGGACTGAAGAGCTCTCCTGAGTGAGCTCTTTTTTAGTGGCAGCTGCCATCACCATAGCATCAACTGGGGACCCTTTGTTCCAATACGTCCTATCCAAAGGGGGGGGGATAAGAACTTTGTCTGGGTGCTATGGGATGGGCTCCATCATGTCCAGTTCCTTCCATACCCGAGATATTATAAGAACCACTAAGGGATAAGTGGGAGCGACACCCAGGAGGTAGATGGGCCTGCCCCAAATACCCCTAGGAACAGAATTTGTTCAGGGTTGGTTTTTGGGCAGATCCCCCCCCCCCCCTTTGGTGGAAGAGTTCCATGATGTCTCCAAAGGAGACATCCTCGGGGGGGGGGTGAATGTGGGGAACCTTCCCCTTCCTCCAAATCAGAGTCTTCAGTAAGCGACTCCGGTGGAGAGTCCAAGTGCTTTATTTTGCACATCTGTTTGCAAGGGATCTCCAAAGTGGGAATCTCTGGGGAGGACTCATGAAAGTCCTGCTGCTCCCAAGTGGGAGCTTCCTGAGGCAAACCAGAGGAAGGCTGTTCCCGAAATGGCAGGATGGTCGGGGCCGTACCCAAAACAGAGGGAAACGGGGAGGAGTCAGAGGACAAGATGGTCAAGGGTCTTGATGACATCGAGAGAATCCTCTCCACCACATGAAAGGCAGAAGGAGAAAGGACATCCTGAGAAGTAGCAGTAGGAGCAGTCTCCTTCTGACCCGACGGGGGAGTCAGAGCCGAGACTCCAGGAGCCAAGATACCGAGGGAAGACTGCACTCCAAACACACACTGAACCAACAGCAACCCCTTGGATCCGACGCAGAGGCTATGGCTCCGAGAGCTCAGATCTGACCTGGCCAGATCAGACACTCTCAAGGCAATGGCCGGCGTCGCCCCGCTCCGGAGGGAGAGGGTGTAGGCAAGACTCCTATTTGGATTTGGGTGGGGATGAACTTCTGCATCATTCTATCCATCTCTGCTTCACTAAGGCTCCGGGTGGAGCGGGAGGAGGCTACCAACACAGGTCTGGAGAGCCGATGAGTGGAAGCTCGAATGGGAGACTGGATCCGGGAATACTCCGGCTCAGGGGAAAACCTATGAGAATGGAGCGGGGGAGATCCTGATCTGGTCATTGGCCTGGTTTTTGGCAAAGGCCCTGTTGGAGCCAAGCGGTCAGGCGACCGCTTCTTAGGCCTATCTTTTTTTGGCTTCTCCCCTTCCCCATGTCTCTTGGTGGGAGTCCCAGTGGCTGGGGAAGGGGAAAAAGCTGAGGTGGATGCAGAAGCAGGGGGATCGAGGGGCTACCGTCCCCAAGGAGGGAAGCAAGCCCTTTAAAATAAGCTTATCCCTCCTGTCCTTGAGTTCACATGGGTTAAATCCTGCACAGACAGGACAGGAGGCAAGCAGATGAGCAGCCCCCAGACATACCACACACAGTGTGAGGCCATTGGCTGGGGAGAACATTATAAGGTGAAAGAATGTAAAGTTGATTTTAAGTTTTGTGTATTAGACGAAGTTTTAAGTTTTGATAAGAAGTTTAATGCTGAAGAAGAACTTGGGTGGATGGAATATGACTGGCAGGTAAAGTTGAATGCCTGTCATCCACCTGGATGGAATCAGCATGAAATGGGGGACATTCACAAAGAAACCAACTTCTCAAAAAGTATAGCTGTGTTGTCAGGGCCAGACAAATAGTATGTACAAGTGACTCTTAGCAGTTAAGTATTTTATGGCAATTCCCTTCAAAGTAGAATGAAGTAGGTTTAAAGGTAAAGGAAGCCATACTGAACAGACTACATAAAATTAACATAATAGGAATGAGAGGGGATCTGAAAGGGAAAGAATGAGCGTTTACAGCCGTTGGAAAGAAGGCACTCAGTGACAGTAGGAAAGTTTTAGAAAAAGAAAGAGATAGACAGGGAAACTAGGGACCAGGTGAGAACTTAGCTCATCATTCAAAACAGGGAAAAACAGACACAGCAATTGTATATAGTTCAAACAGTTATGGTTAAAAAAATTGTTTGTGTTGGTTACAACTGCAAAAATTAATGCTAGAAGAAAGAAAAAGTGCAGTCCAGTGAAGAGAAGTGGATAAGATTAGAAAATAAGGTACACACATGGATGAGAGGGCTACAGGGGGGGAAGGATATTGGAGCTCCCGTGGAAGAAAACAAAACTCCAGATTTGGAATGTTATTGGCTTCAAGAGAATGATAAGCAACGTGTGTTAGAGCATCTTAGATGGAATGAAGATGAAATACTGATGTTGCAGGAAATTTACTTTTAATGGAAAATAGCATGAGGAGTTGGTAACGCAGGCCTTTACAGTTTTTTTTCCACTGCAGTGGCTAGGAGGAAAAGAGGCGTGATAACATTAGTAAAGGAGGTGCACAGCTCCAGGTTTTAGAAGTAAAGGAGGATAATAAGGAAAGGCTTGTTCTGATAAGAAGTTAATGGGGTGCAGTGAGAAGAATGGTAGCCAATCTCCAAAGGGAAAAGAGAGGGGGAAATAAAGGAGATGCTTATAAACAGTCAGATTTCATGCAGGGGTTAGGAGCCTTTGATGGGAGGGGATTAGAATGCGCTAACAACAAGAGAGGATAGGAATGGAGGGCCCAAACAAACAATAAACCTGGGGGGGGGGGACCTTGATGAAACTAATGAAGTTAAATGGACTGGAAGATGTGGGAAAGATATTGCAATGACAAGCTGAATATACACACTTATCAAGACAATATGGAATACAAGCATGGTTAGATAGATTCTGTATTACACATGAACAGACAAAGCTGGTTAACATACCTAGCTGTAATATCAGATCATGCAACAGTAAAAAATCACTTTAAGGTAATTTTAGAGTCAAGACCGTGAGAAGCATTGGAGGATGAACAAAACCCTATTAGAGCAAAGGGAGAGGAGAAAAGAGGTGCAACAGTAGAAGATGGGATTGATTAAAATGTCTGAGTGAAGAGGGAATTTGAAAGGGACAAAATGAGAGCATACAGACATTGGACAGAAAGCACTGAGCGATAGCAGGAAATCAGATAGATTGAAGGACCTGAAGAGGATGGCAATACAGTAGGAGAGAAAAGAGAACCGGGAAAGGTATAAAGGTGGAAAAGAAATTTGAAAAGATGAAAGACACAGCACAAACTGAATTCAATGAGGCTATAAAAGAGGAATTAGGTTGGAGAAGAAATGGCAGAATTTCTTCACTAGAGGATAATATGGAAAGTGGTGGAGCTTAAGAGATTATTATGCATCTACATCAAAGAAGCAAAAAAGGGATTTAAGAAAACAAAAAGTTGAGAGCATTCAGTAGATAAAGGATATTGAAATAGAAGATTAATGAGAGACCCAGGAGAGATAGGGGAATGCTTAAACTTGTATATAAAAAGGACAGAGAGGAGAGCTCCTTGGAGTAGGAGATGACAAGAATATTTTGAAGATTACTTCTGCAGGATGTAATGAGGCAAAGGAAGACAAGGACAGTTTGAAGTAACAGATACCAGTAGACAATATACAGAAACACCTGTACAGATTATCCAGAGGTAAAACCCCAGGATGGGATGGAATTCCAGTTGACGTTTGGAGGAACTGCAGAATGAAGTGATGCCTAGGTGGTACAAGATATTTAGACTGAAAGAAAGTCGCACAGTTTTGGCAGGAGGTGGGGGTTACTGCATTACTAAAGGACGGTAAGGACCCTAGTAATCTATGCTCATCATACAGACTTATCTCTGTACTGTACCATAAAAACAAAGTGCTCACTGCAATATTAGCAGAGTGGTTAGCTACCACACTCCTGAAGCTAATAATCCTGGATCAATGTGGGTTTGTTAAAGGTAGGCAGACTTGATAACATCTTAAAGATACATCTGATATATTAATGTTCTGAGAGAGAAAAGTTAAACTTAGTAAAGAGAGGGTTAGATGCAAAGAAAGCATTCAAGAGAGTTCACTGATGTTTTTATGGTCAGTATTGTACAAGATGGGATTTATAACACTGCTGGAAAACATTTATGAGGAGTCTACAGCTAGAGTTAAAGTGAATACTAGGCTCACTAGTCCTTTAGCCATTGAGAGAGGGATGCTGTCCATTATCCCCCTTACTGTTTGCACTGTATTTAGAGTTGCTGGAGCAAAAGATAACATAGCTAGCGTTAGAACGGTGGAGGATGGGGAGATTACTGAGAAGTTAGTCTTATTCGTGGATATTATATCTCCGAGACCACAGTGTGATATCCTTAGTTTACTTAGGATTTTAAGACAATACATGTGAATACTGGGATATAGAATTAATGAGGATAAAACAAAAGCAAGAAGTGTAAATTTTGCACCAAGCTGGGATTTGATGCAGAATTACCCAGAACGTTTGAGTACATATTTGGTGAGATACTAAGATGTGTGGTTTACTCAGAAATATGTAGATTCACCAAGAGAAAGATGGGATCAACTGTGGGTAAAACTACAGGATATGACAAGGAAATGGAAACTTATGGTAACAGATAAGGATCAAAGAGTACCATCAGTTAAAACATTTATGGTTCTCCCAGTAGTGTATGTGGCGCAATCTTTCCAGAAAAAAAAAGTTTTGGGACAAATATAGAAAGATGACAATGAATTATATTTGGGCAAAGCAAAAACCAAGGGTAAGGTGGAGAAGGGAAGGTTAGTGCTACAACACCTGTATAATATTATTGGGCAGCCCAAATGAAAGTTATACATTTGCTGTTGGATTCAGGATACTTAGCAAAATGAAAAAAAGATTGTTATTAGGGGACAGTGAAATAGGATCTTTAGCAGGAAGGTAGAGTATCTGGTCATAAGGTGCGAGATAGGAAAAAGAGAAGATGCCCATGATCTGAAAGGATTAATCAGAGAGAGGAAGTGTATAAGAAATGGAAGTTTGAGGTTTGGTCAATAGGGATGGTTAAATATTCATGGAACATGAACCTAAAAGCAAATAAGGAATCGGTGGGAAAGCCCACAAAAAATTATACTTTTGGGATAGGCTCATGGAAAGAGGTGAACAAGTAAAATGGGATAATCTTTGTGAAGGGACAGAAATATAGGGTGAAGAAAGACTTAAATATACAGGACTGGAAGTATACAATAATGGAAGGAATTTGATAAGGAAGGGGCAGATTGTTGAAATTACATTAGACTTGAGAGGAGTGGATCCCATAAGCAAAAGATTGTTAAGCAGACTGAATAAACCAGACTGTATAAAGCTTTAGTGAAGACAGATTTGATTCCTTCTCTCATGTAAGAAAGAAGTGGTAGGAAGGGATCTAATATTGCAGGCACAGGAAACACTTTGCATGATTCCAAGGAATGCCACGTACTCAAGGATATTCAGAATGTTTGGGCGGCAGTGTCTCCACAAATATTTTTATACTCCGTTGAGGATACACAAGATATTTCCAGGGATAGGGGAGAATTGTTGGAGGTGCAATAAAGAATGAAAGGGAGACTAGTGAAAGTTTTGGAAAAGTGGGGGTAGTAGAGTCAATACGGAAGATAACAGGAGGGGATGAGGAAGTATTAGAGTTGGAATTTTGCCTCAGACTATACAAGACTGGAGAAGCAGGTGAGAACCTTAGTATCCCTCCTATTACTTGTACCAAAATTGGGATAACTAGAAAATGAAGAACAGATCAGGAGCCATGTGATGGTCATCACCTCTTCTACTGAGGTGAGAAAGAAAAGCAGCAAAGGATAATGCAATCCAAGTAGATTACATAACAAACTACTTTTATGGGAGGAGAAGGTTTTGCTGAGTGCAAATTAGGAACCCAAATCTTAAATAGTAAGGAAGGGAATTGTCAAATATCAACGGATACAGTGTTGATATTTACATTTCTGGTTTATAAATCCTGGCCTTGGGTGAACTTGAATGTAATAGAGGATTGAGAATGGACGAGGAGTAGATTGGGAAAGAGTGGGACCTACCTTCAGGATCAAATGAGCATCATGCATGTGGACTGTTATTGTACTTGTTGAAAATGAAATAAAGTTAATGTTAAAAAAAAAAAAACTAAAAATCTATTGCTTTACTGCATTAGTCAACCCCTTTACATGTCATGTAATTATTCTGTAAAAATAAATACCTTGGTTATATCTAATACTAGTGACAACTTACCTTCTAACTGCCTGCTTCAGGCATACGTTACTGCCAATCAGGTTTCTGTGTCAGGTACAGAATGGATACTTACCCTGGTCCTTCTCCTAACAAATGTAAAAAAGAAAAGACAATTGAAAACAAGAGTCTGTGCCTCCCCTGTGAGCTATTTCTACACCTCAGACAATGGTGGAAGAATCTGTAGTGGCCACTGCAGATTCCTCAGGGCCTCTTCTTCTATTTACTACTTTTTAGAACTAACCAACAACTTCTGCCTTCTCTGGTCCGCAAATCACAAACCAAGATCTGGGAAGGTAGGAAAAATGCACAATCCACTGGCACTCTTTCTTGCCCTTAACAAGACCCTCCTATACTCTCACTATAAATGAGCATCCTTGTCTTAGTTAACCCCATTTACTTGGAATACCTTTCCTTCTTCTATTACATATGTACCTATATACTCCTCCTCCAGATCAGGATCTTCCTCCACAATTCTAACTCTACTCCATGTCATTTGTACTCTTCCTCAACTCCATCAGTCATCATCCTGTCATCTGTACATCTCTGACTTGGACTGCCTTCAATGTGGAACATATGGTAGACATGGCATAAAGGTTAAGGTCTTCACCTCATAGTCATAAGATACAGGGTTTGATTCTGACCTCAGGTTATTGACTACTCTTAAAATGGCCTTTTGGGGTAGTTAGGCTAGTAGTCACCTAAGAACCTTTGAAGATCTTAGGGATTAGACTGCTGTTCCTCAAAAGGAGGACCATTGTATCCCTACTTCTGCCAAATGTTCTAAAGATACCACAGTCAACAGTTCCTTTTAGATGTCCACTGTGGAAAAACTGACATGAGCTACTCTACATCTACAAAAAGGTGCACTGTGGCATTTAAAATCTGGCAGATTAATAAGATTACTGCTAGACAATTTAGTTCTGAATGAAGGTCAGCTAAAACCAAAAGATGTGCTATCTGCATGTTTTACAGCCTTGCAGAGTACAAAATAAAGGCTTTGGAGTCCTGGAAGAAAAAAACAGTGGTTTATATTGCTTTCACCCAATGACAAGTGCATATAACATTTGTATCAACGCTGCTACAAGTTAGGCAAACTAGCAGACTGTTAGGATTGGAGTACTTTATGATGCAATAAGGTGCCATGTCATATTCACTACTGCTTGCCTTCACATTAAAGTCATGTAATGTACATAAAAAAGCTGGAGACTAATTAAACTTTACAAGTGCAGTGAGTGCAGAATAAAATTAGTAAATTGACACATGTTCCTTATTAACAACTCACTTAAGAATTTAAGGCAAACCGTTTCACTCAGTATTATTCTGAGCATAATGATCGGCTATCTTTCAGAAAAACTAACACGGACTTCATTAGAAAGGCATGTTAGCGGTGTCAAAGGCATGCAAGAAGTGAGCAAACACAGAAATAATGTCATTCTGATGGTTCAAAATAACTGTAACAAACCAGCCAATTTACTTTTTTTATGCAGTAAAAGAAAAAGATAATACAGTGGCACTATTTTATAACGCCTTTTGTTTTCTTATTTTAACCTACTTCTAGTCCGAGTCATTTTTGTTATTTTTATTACTGCATTCATGTCAGTTTTATAGATGCTCAGCATTCTCACTGCTACAATGGCACTGTATCCTACCAGGGATATAGCACCTGGCTGGCTTCCCAAAGGTCTAACCCACTCGCACACAATCAATCTGGGTGCCTATAGGCTACTCCCTTTTGGCAGGAAGTAAAAATGCAACCAGAGTGACAAATGTCTTGCAGCCTCTTGCAGATGCAGGTGCAGCAGTCAGCCAAGGCTTCCTGTCAGACATAAGACCCCTTTCACATACACATATTTTGCACATTTTTAGTGTTTTTGCTGTTTTTTTGTGGTAAAAAGTGGTACGTCACTTTAAGACCACTGTTCTTTAAGGCACGTCAGTAGGCATTCTTAGATTACTAAAAAGAACAGGAGGAACTGTTGTCCAACAATAACAAGTACCAAGAAAAGGACACTAGTAAGAAGCACTGCACCACTTGTAGCTGTAAAAACAGACTCCTGGATTTATTGTTTTTAACGCAATTCACTAAAAAACAAGTTCGTCCAAGTATTCCTCAGACTTCATCAAACAATCATTGCCATTTAGTGCCCTAGGGCAATACAAAAAAAGTACTTTTGGGCAGCGAGACAGTATTCTTCTGGGAAAATAGTGGGATTTTATGCAAATATTTCTGCTTACACTTGGCTTCTTTAGGTTTTATGTGATTTTACAGGGCAGCTAATTTATTTACTTCTGTCTATTTTTGTTCAGGGAATTCCTGTGTGCTACTTATATTACTTTGTTGTGGGGAAGGTTTGACTGGACTAGAAGGGTTCTGTGCTGTTCTTACTAGTGACAACTTACCTTCTAACTGCCTGCTTCAGGCATATGTTACTGCCAATCAGGTTTCTGTCTCGGGTACAGAATGGAAACTTACCCTGGTCCTTCTCCTAACATATGTAAAAAAAAAAAAAAAAGACAATTGAAAACAAGAGTCTGTGCCTCCCCTGTGAGCTATTTCTACACCTCAAACGATGGTGGAAGACTCTGTAGTGGCCACTGCAGATTCCTCAGACCACTTATCCATTTCCTGAAATCACTCTAATGTAGAATTGACAGCTATTCTAATCAAGGGTCAGACATGTCTTCTGTGGATATTCCAGTGCCCTGCTTGGGCATAGTAAAACTATCCAATCTGATTATGCCAAATAGAGGGTCTTCTCAAAGCGTCTGGGGAAAGATACCTTTTGTTTGGGATGATATGCCATCCCCTTACCATTTTCCGCATTAGAAATACACGAAGGAAAAAAGTTCACATTGAAAAAAAGGAACGATTCTAGTCTGCAAAAACGATGTTACTACCCTAGCCAGTCAAATCTGGGTGCTACATGCCACTCACCAATACTGATAATCTTCTTTCTAAGGAAGAGGATGAATTTTCTGATGAATCTGATGTTGATAGACAGGGTTAGCTCACCCCTGGATTATATAGCCCAAGACTCTGATTCGATGCTCTCCCAGGATGGGGACAGAACCCTCTCCACCATTCTGAAAGCCAAAGGGCTCATAGTCGCCGTGAGCTGTCCCATCAAGGCCAAAGCCACTAATACGGGCCACTTCCTGGAGAGCCCGAGCCTTCTGCTCTGAAGGGGGACTTGGACCAAAGCCACTGCAGCAGAGTGGGTCGGGAAACTGTCGGAGGTAAACAGGATATCTCTCATCGGCCCTGACACCTCAGCATCGGAGACCAATTGCACCAAAGACTCCGAAACAGAGGGGCAGATTGAAGAAGGAGCCAAAACGTCGGAAGGATGAACCTCTCAGACCCAGATGTGGACAGAGGAAACGAACCCCATCTGAATCTGTGCCTCGAGGAACTGCCTCATCGTTCTACAGACGTTCTTGTAGAAAAGGCTTTGAGTACACCTGGAAGATGCTGATGACGGGGTCTCAAGGATGTTTTGGGAGATCTTGGAACCTGTACTGTTGGAGTCGAGCAGAGCGACAACACAGTAGGAGCTGGTCACAAGTCACTCAGCCATGAAACAAGGGGGGGGGGGGTGATTGGAGCAGAGAAGAGGTTGGAACTGAGCTTGGCTCCAGCCGTGTCTGTTCCAACAACTTGGCGGCTCAGAGGTTGAACGCGTGGGGAAGTGCTTCCTGCTCTCCCGAGTGTAATTAGGCCTCTTAGGAGGGGGTTGAGCCCCTAAAGTTGACTGTACCCCCGAAATGGTGGAAGGAGACAGCAAACCTTTAAGGACCAGCTTACTCCTCCTGACCACCAGAGCCCAGGGGTAGAAGGCCTGACAAATGATGTAAGGGGCCTCAAGATGACTACACCCCAAGCAATAAACAGACTCCTTGCAGGCGCCAGACAGGGGAATTTTCCACCCACAGAAAGTGCATTTATTTTAAAACCTTGAGGTTTCTCTGCATCCTTAAGAGATTTATATATATATATATATATATATATATATATATATATATATATATATCTTGAAAAGCAGAGGAAGAATACAAGAGAAAGAAAAGAAAAACATTCACAAAACCCCAATAATTCAACTTTTACCGGAGGAAGCTCAATAGCCAGGCAAACTCGCCGCTGAAGCAAAGCATTGCAAATGATATCTGAGGTACATTGGGGGAGCAGAGCCTTGTGGGTGTAGGAAGGAGCTCAGTGTATTTCTAGATGGTTATCCTCTAGTATTGTGGTTTTGTTACTCCTGCCAAGGCAAAACCATTCCAGGAAGGCTTAGTGCCCATTTTACCAGAGTCTTCACTTCTTTGATGGTATACTGGAAAGAGGTGGTCTCTAAAAGCATTCTAGAGGCAGATACTTGATTTTCCATACATACATTTACAAAGCACTACAAAATGGATTTTTTCTGTAGGTCAAGAGTAGGCTATGCAAGGCCCATTATCCATGGATTTCTGGCCCCTTGTCCTTCCTATTCTCAAGCTGGGTAGCTTTAGTAATCTACCCATAGGCTGCTGAAGCCAACTAAAAAGGATAAATATAGTGCAGTTGTAAGTTGCACTTACCCACAACAGCAGATGTTTAAATGCTGAACTGCTGCAGTAGTTGTACCCTCCTTGTGGTACACAGTTGCTATGGGCTACAACTTATTACTGACGTTGTTTGTTGTGGTTAGTTTTTCATTAGTTGCAGTAGTTGTGCGCTGTTTCAGCATGAGTTCCTCTTTCTTTGAGTTAAGAAAGTGCTACAGATTTTTAGTCACGCTAGTTGCTTTTATATTTCTCTCCAAAGGGTTTAGCCTATAGGCAGCCAGAATGACTGTGAGAGAAGGAGTTATGAGCTTTGGGAAGCTGGGTGGGTGCTGAATCCTGGGCAGGATACAACGGATAGGCTACTGTAGAAGTGAAGAATTAAAATATCTACAGTCATGGGTAACTGCAAGTTACACAACTGCACTTTCTGCATCAGCAATCATCACTGCATTTTCATATTTACCACAGACAGTGTCAGGTCAGGCAGCCAGCTGAGGTGCCCAACAAGATGTGAAACACTGATATGCTATCAATCATCCTTACTGCACATGCTAGGGCACTGAATTAAGTGAACTATTAAGACTACAATTATGCAAACTATGGGTCTCTTCACTCACACTGAAAGTACAGAGAAACTATAAATGTTTAGAAAATCATGCCAAGAACTTCATTCTTTCAAGATATCAAGAACTTTAAACACAGACTGGCAAATTGGCAAGCAAAGCCATGAACAACAACAGTGACTTCTACAAGCACATTATGTATGCAAAAGAAAAGGGCTTTCCTCAAAAAATGGGTTCAAGATTACTGACACTACAAAAACAGCAAGTGTATTTCTCGTGGAGTAAAGTGACGAAAAGAGCATTCCAGACTCTCAAAAAAACGTTTATACAAATTACATTTTAAATACACTGTTTTGGACATCTTAGTATCTCTTAATGTTAAATAAGGTTTGACGTCTAGATTCCATTAATTATTTGGACTTAAAGCTTAGAAAAGCTTTGTCTGACTCACTCATTATTTTAGCAAATACTGTGACAGAAATCAAGTCCTGTATGACTGGAAATTTTCAATCAATAAACCTGCATATACAAGAAAACGGTGACTTTATAGGTTTATAGGTTCATACTAGGCTATCTGCCCTACGGCATTTATAAACCTAGCCAGAGTGTGTTTGGCTTTCGCCATCCATTTTAAATGAATTTTGCTATGCCCTTTTTCGAGGTTAGTATACTGTGCCTCTGTCTAACAGTGACACAGAAGTGATACCCGGGGTAAACCTACGATCTCCCATCCACTCATCAAGATTCCTCTTGAAGAGAGTCAATGTGGGACTCTACCTAACCTGGACTGGGATTTTATTCCAGAGTGAAGGGAGCCTCTGGGTTATGAATTTGTCCTTCCAGCATGTCCTATTTATTTCAGTGCTGAGGTTCAAGTCTCTCGCGCGCGTAGCTCGATGGGATTTGGATTTTCTGAGGTGCAACATGTCCATTAATTCTGGGTTGGACATGGCTTTATACGTCAGGCACAGATCACCTCTGAGCAGGCGGTATGCCACTGAGTAGAGCTGGAGTTTCTTTAACCGGGCAGCATATGGCATCTGTTTGAGCCCTTTGATCCTTTTGGTGAGGTACTTTTGGGGTCTTTCCAGTTGCTGCAGGTGCCTGGTAAGGTACATCCCAAAAGGGGCATTGTACTCAATTATGGGCCTGATGAGGGATGAGTAAAGAGGCACGATGACCTCCCCTGATCCAGATGTGAATCCCTTCATGATTAGGTGGGCTATATAAAATGTTTTTCTAACCACTTTGGCCACGTGGTTTTCAAATGAGAGATTGCTATCAACTTGGGTCCCCAGGTCCCTAATTACTTCTTCCATACTTAATGGATTACCACCTATGTGGTAATTTGTGGGCAATTTGTTTTTGCCAAAGGGATGACTATACACTTTTTGGCGTTTAGCTCGAGGCCATAGCTCTGACACCAGTTGTCTGTTTCTATGACGCCCTTTTGTAGGATGCTTGTGCTGGCTGGAGAGTCGATTATGGCGCCTAGTTTGCAGTCATCTGCGAACTTAGTCAGCCACAGTCCTTCCATGTTGGCCTGTACCTCCGAGAAATATATACCGAACAAGAAAGGTCCCAGGACTGAGCCTTGTGGGACGCCATTTGTAACTGGTTTGGAGTCTGACATGGCTCTAGCAATTCTAACCATGTGGGTTCTGTCCTTGAGCCAGTTTCCAACCCATCTAGTGACATAGGAGTTTATATTTAAGCTGGTGAGCTTATCTATAATTCCCGAGTGGGGTATTGTATCGAAGGCTTTTGCGAGGTCCAGGTAGGCTGTGTGGACCACCTTCCCCTCGTCAATGGCCTTGGTGACTGTTTCAAAGAAATGGACCAGGTTTAAGAGGCAGGATCTGCCCTTAAAGCCGAACTGGGTAGGATCCAGTGTCTGTAGGTCCCCAATATCTTTATTTATGAGGTCCATGATGATCCTTTCCACAGCTTTGCAGACCAAGCTAGTCAGGCTTATGGGGCGATAGTTTCCAGGATCCGTTGAGGCACCACCTTTGAGGAGAGGGACCACTGTTGCTGTACGCCACTCTTTGGGTACATATCCTGTAGTAAGGCTGAGACTGAACAGTAGTTTTATGTTTGGGTTTAACTCTTCTTGGAGTTCATGTAGGACGCAGCCCGGGACACCATCTGGCTCCCATTGATGCTGTGTTTTTTGCTTTGGAGAGGGCGGCTCTTACCTGAGCATCTGAGATGTCAGGGGGGCAGCACTCTGCTGGGATAGATATTTGCCCTTTTGGTGGGGAGTTTGCACTGAACCTGTCAGCTAGGATGTTGGCAATGTCTGTGGGTTCGGTGTATTTTTTGTCATTTTGGTCTAATTCTGAGCATATCTGGGAATTCCCACCCAGGTTTTTAACATAACTAAAGAAAGCCTTGTGATTATCCTTAGTGTCCTGTGCAATTTTTCTCTCGAAGCTGGCCTTAGACGATTTTATGAGGGCCCGTAGTTTTTTGCTAATACTGATCTGAGATGCCTTCCCTTTTTGGGATTTTGCTCTATCATGTAGTAGCTTCCTCCTTCTATTGTATAGTTTGTTTATGGCTGAGGTCCACCAGACAGGACGCCTGCCTTTGGAGGATTGGGTCTTGGTTTTATTTGGGATTGCATTCCTGAAGGTGTTCATAGAATGCGTTTATAAAGGATTCTGCGGTCTGGGCCGTATTTTCCTCAGGCCCGGGGGCTTTGAAGGATTCCACCTCGGTTTTGAGGAGTGTGAAATTTGCTTTAGAGAAGTTTTTCACTGTGTTTTTCTGGGCAGGGGGTGGGGTCGGGATTTGAATATCCAGTGAGATTAGTTTATGGTCTGATCTTACCAGTGAGGGATACACTTCTGGTCTGGAGCATAGAGCCCCCATGTTGGTGATGAACAGGTCCAGTATGTTTTCCCCTCTTGTGGGAGTGGTAACAAGTTGTTCCATAGCATTTGAGTTTATAAATTCTGGGAATCTTTGGGCTAGGGTGTTGGAGCTAGAGTAATGCTCAGAGTCTATGTTTGGGTAGTTGAAGTCACCCAATATAATGGTGTTTGGAGAGACCTTCATATTTTCCAGTGTTCTCAGGAAGGCTGAGTGGGGTTCCTGGGTTTGGGAGGGTGGTCTGTAGCAGGCTATAAACTGGAAGGCAGTTTTACCCACTGTTAGTTGCACATGGATAGTCTCTGTTGCTTCGTGCTGTGCCACCAACCTGGAGGTGTGGGTATCTTTAACGAATATTGATACTCCCCCTCCTTTAGTAATATAAAAGAACCATAGGCCTTCTAAGCATTCTGTAAGTGTAAGAAATATCAAGATACAGGAGGTCCTAAACGTACTACAGGATAAAATTAGTAAATCAGGCTATTTTAATATATTTCAGTATGCCTACTGCAAACTGAGGACTTCATATTTAATCTATTTTTCTACAATTTCTCTACAACAAATATAATTTCTAGTGGTTGAGAACAATATCCAGACTAAATGTCATATGTAAATGTCACAAAAACATTTGATTTAAATCATAACTTAGTGATCATTAACTACATAAGACAGGGTTAGCGAAAGGTGCATGAAATACTAATGCACAAATACAAATTATTTAACTTATTTGAGCAGTCCCCCTTAGAGGTCAACACATTATCCACCAAACAGCTATGTTTTCTAAACATCTGCTGCAGGTGATAAAAGTTATGCCACATCATAAATAATTCAAAGGATACAGACTTCATTCAGACTGCACTTTGCTTCTGTACATGTGCGCGCTCATCCGACTTTACCTTGAAAACACAAGTGTACTCAAATACTCTTTCGTAGAAAAACATGTTCACAAACTATAAATTCAGGATCAGGATTCTAGCAGGTAAAACCAGCACGAGATATGAGTGGTACAACTGACAGCACTTTTGTTATATTAACAGCACAAAGACAAAATGTTCAAGCCCAGTTACAAAATAAGTTGCATTTCTAGTAAATCTGGACAAACTGAGGTCAAGACAGATCTAAGAGACAAATGAACTGAGTTGAGCGTATACAACACATTTTACATTAAGATGGAGAAGGCTTAAGGAATGTGACACAGAGGAAACCCATATGGGCTTGGGTTGTACTCCCCTCAAGAATATAAGGTTCACAGGAGATGTGATTAAGAAGTTATATACTCACCATAATGTTCCATCTGAGTAGGTATCTTCATTTGTCTGCAACCTTTGGGATATGGATCCGATCTCGGATCCGAGCCGGCAACTTCTACCATAGCACAGATCCGAGCTCCTAGCTCCTCCCTTTACCCATAATCCCCTGCCAACCCTGGCTGACCTCAGATCAAGTTTGCCCAATATAACAACTGTTACTGTGTCCCGGAAGGGACTTATCTAAGACAAATCCTAAACAGAATCATATTGGGTCAGGGGGAAGGAGGGGGGGGATGGTTGCAGACAAATGGAGATACCTACTCAGATGGAACGTTATGGTGAGTACATAACTTCTTAATCAGAAGTAGGCACTTCATTTGTCAGCAACCTTTGGGACAGAGTCCCCAGCTACCTGAATCTTGGGTGGCCTTTATGGAAGAATATTCCAGAGCACTGCAAAGCCAAAGGACGCCCTACCTCTGGAGACAACATCCAGTTTGTAATGGCTGATAAAGGTATGAGATGAAGCCCAAGTGGCTGCGGAACAAATATCATCCAAGGGGACCCTAGATCTAAAAGCAGCCGAAGTAGCGACGGCCCTAGTAGAGTGAGCGCGGACTCCCTGAGGTGCAGGCCTTCCCGAACTCAGATATGCCAAGAGGATACAACTAGCTATCCACCGTGCCAGGGTAACTTTAGAAACTGACTTGCCTAAATTGGTTTTGGCAAAGGAGACAAACAACTGGTCAGATTGCCTATGACCAGCAGTTCGATGAATATAAAAGCGTAATTGTCTATGCACATCCAAAGAATGCAGTTTGTACTCTCCTTTGTTCTGATAGTTGGGAAAGAACACGGGAAGATTAATAGATTGATTAATATTAGCTTCCGAAGATACCTTAGGCAGAAAGGACAGATTGATCCTGAGGTAAACTCTATCCTGATGGAAGGCCAAATACGGTGGTTTGACACAGAGAGCCTGAAGTTCAGAGACCCTTTTAGCTGAAGTAATGGCCACCAGGAAGGCCGTCTTCCAAGAAAGGTATTTAAGATCAACCGTAGCTGCCGGCTCAAAAGGGGGGCTTGTCAAGGCCTGTAGAACCAAAGATAAATCCCATGGGGGTACTACCTCCCTGACCGGAGGTCTGAAAAGGAAGGTACCCTTGAGGAAAGCTTTACAGAGCTTGGAGGTAATTAGAGGGCCCGACTCATGCCCTACATGATAGTGCGAGATCGCTGCTAGTTGTACCTTGACTATAGAGCAGCTAGCCCCCTGATGAAAAAGGGTAGTTAGAAAATCCAAAACCGACGTAAGAGGAGCCGTGAAAGGATCTAAGTGACGGTGCTCCGGCCAGATGGAGAAACGGTTCCACTTACTCCAATAGACCCTTCTGGTGGACGGTTTGTGTGCTGCTACTAGAATGGCTTTGACTGGTGAGGAGATTCCGGGAGTCCTTATCAGGAGTGGAACTGGAGCAACTAAGCCGTCAGCTTGAGGTTGACCAGGTTGGGGGTCAGAAGACCCAGAGGGTGAGTAATGAGATCCGGGAGGGGATCCAGAATCCCGGGTGGATGAATCAGGTGAGACCATAGGTACGGGAACCATGTCTGACGAGGCCAGAATGGGGCAATGAGGATCATCTTGCTCCCCAACTGACTGGCTTTCTGTAAGAGTTTCAGCATCAGGGGCAATGGAGAGTAAGCGTAAAGGAGACCGGGAGGCCAAGCATGTACTAGAGAGTCTTTCGGGGACTCCCCCTGAGGGGGGATTAGAGCGAAGTAACTGTTGCATTTGGTATTTGAGGGAGAGGCAAAAAGATCGCAATAGGGTTGCCCCCATTGGACAAATATTTGCTCTGCTACTAGAGGATTGAGAGACCATTCGTATGGGGTCAGAATTGTACGACTGAGCCTTTCTGCTAGGATGTTGGACCGTCCCGGAATGTGCATTGCAATGAGAAAGCGGTTGGTGGATATTGCCCATTCCCACACTCTCATGGCCTCGTGACAAAGAGGATAAGACCTGGTTCCCCCCTGTTTGTTGATGTACCAGACAACTGACATGTTGTCCGTTTGTACCGCAATCGTCCCAATCGGAAGAAGGCTGTGAAGTGCCTGCAACGTCAAAAGTACCGCCCTCATCTCTAGGACATTGATATGCAAGGAGGTCTCTATATCGTTCCACATGCCTTGGACCGTTCTGCCTGAATAGTGCCCCCCCACCCCAGGCGAGAGGCGTCCGTGGTCACTGTGGCGACGGGAGGAGGCATCAAGAATGGTCGTCCCGTGTGAAGGCTCGGGGACTGGACCCACCACACGAGCGACCCTCTGCAAGTCCTGCTTAGGGAAATAGGATGGGACAGGGGGTTGCGAGACAGGGACCATTGCACCTGGAGGGTCCACTGCAGGACCTTCATATTTAGACGGGCTAAGGGCAGCAGAGAAATTGCTGCCGCCATGGACCCTAGAGCCCTCAGGATCAATTCCGCCGGTGGAGCAAGAAGTTGGAGAATGGCCTGAACATGCAACCTCAGGTTCTGAAGCCGATCTGGAGTCAGGAAAGCAAGCATTAGTCTGGAATCCAATCTCGCCCCTATGAAATCTATTACCTGTGTAGGAGCCAGAGAGGATTTGGCCATGTTGACAGTCAACCCCTAGGCGTGGAGCAAGATTGAGAAAGTAATCCCTGCCTTAACAGAGCAGATGCCTTGTTGGGGCGATGAGGAGCCAGTCGTCCAGGTACGGAAAGACCTGAATTCCCTGAAGTCTCAGGTGGGCCGATATTACCGCCAAGACTTTGGTGAACACCCTGGGGGCTGAGGTGAGACCGAAGGGGAGGGCCCTGAACTGAAAGTGACTGGCTCCCAGCGGGAAGCGGAGGAACCTCCTGGAGCGTCTGTCCACAAGAATGTGATAGTACGCATCCTTGAGGTCTATCAAGCACATCCAGTCATTCTCTCGTAACAGGGGGAGAACAGATTGCAGCGTGACCATCCGGAACTTTTCTTTGGGTACTGCTAGGTTCAAGAGAGAGAGGTCGAGGATGGACCTAAAGTCCCCCGTCTTTTTTGGCACCAGAAAGAACCTGGAGTAAAACCTGATCCGAGCTGATCTGGGGGGACGGGCTGGATGGCTCTTTTTTGTAAAAGCTGCTGAATTTCTGTAGCAGCCGCCTCCCTCTGATTGGGTGGTACGTCGGGGAGGCTTATGGTTTTGGGGGTTACAATAAAGGGAATTTGGTAACCTCTGGATATGATGCGAAGCACCCAGTGATCTGTTGTTATGGACTCCCACATTGCTAGGTGCCTCGAAAAACACCCCCCCCCCCCGACTGCCTCCAGAGTGGAGCAGCCGGGCAACCCCTCAGGGGTTCTGTGTGGGCCTCTCAGAGAAGTGTTCTCTGGACCCAAAATTTCTGGGAACCCCTCTGCCTCTAGGGCGGCGTCCTCCCTGTCCTCCTCTGCCATGAGAGGACTGGTTGTCCGGAGCAGACTGGGACTGATGCGATTTTCAGAACCACATCTTCTTCTGACCCTTTTGGTTCTTGGAAAAGGACCTCTGGGGAGCAGAGAAGCGGACTCCGACGGCAGACAACGTCTTCCCATCTTTCTCGCTCTGGACTAAAGTGTCGCGAACGGTTTTGCCAAACAGTGCAGAACCAAAGGGGGCATTCGCGAATGATGCCTTAAAGGGTTCCGAGAAGTCACAATTTCGGAGCCATCATTACCAGGCCGGCTCCACCAGCTCTAGCGGCTCCTTCAGTGGCCTGAGACAAGAGCCGCATAGAGGTGTTAGAAACGGAACTTACAGTGGACATTCGGGAGGAGTACAGCTGCTTGTCCCCTTCCGACATGGACTCTGGGGGGGGGGGAGGCAGCATATTCTTTTATTAGATCCCGCTGCATCCGGATGACGTGTGCCATATAGTTCAGCGCCCTCATCGAGAAGGTTGCTGAACTGAAGGCCCGCTTCCCAAGGCGGTCCATCACCTGAGACTCCTTACTCGGTGGGTGGACCGCGGAGCTCTCCTGAGCCAACTCCCTCTTGGTGGCTGCCACCACCAACATGGCATCCACGGGGGGACCTCTGCTCCAGTGGGTTCTCTCTGCAGGGGCAGTCAGGATCCTATCTGGGTGCTTGGGGACTGGCTCTACAGTGTCCGGCTCCTTCCAAGCCCTGGTGGAGATAAGGTCCACCAGGGGGCCGGGGGGGAGGGGACACCCAAGAGGTAGATGGCCCTGTTTCGAATGCCTCTAGGAATACGGACTCATCAGAGGAAGCCTTGGGGGCAGACCACCCCCCCAATCCTAAGCATTTCCATGATGTCTCCAAAAGAGACATACTTGGGGGGTGACCTTGGGGAGCCTTCACCTTCATTTAAGTCCATATCTTCCGTAAGGGACTCGGGGGAGTCCACGTGCCTCCTCTTACACTTAGCCTTGTGAGGAACCTCCTCGGGGGGGCTGTCCGAGGAAGTCTCACCAGCAATGTCATGTTCCGAATGAACACCCAGAGGCGCTGAAGCAGGCTGCCCTGAAGGCCGGGTGATGGGAGCCTGAACCAGCTGAGAGGGAGTGCAGGGGGGAGCTGAAGCCAGGACCGGAGGCCCGGATGCACTCAACAGTGCCCTCTTCACCGCAGCGAAAGCCGAGGGGGAGCCGCCCTCGATAGGATCCAAGAGTCGACTCCCACTCGGATCCGAAGCGGGGACAGGACCCGGGGCCGAGACCATCAGATCCGAAGGACCCGTGTGCTCCGACCGGGACGGAGCCGAAGTCACACCGAATCCCTTGGATCCGAAGCTCAGCCCACGGCTCCGAGAGGTCGGATCCGACAAGCTCGAGGGACCAGTCGGAACCGAAGTGTCCAGCACTGTCGGCTCAGACCCTCCCCCGGATCCAACGCGGCTCGGCTCCGAAAGTTCCGAACCCGGAAAACGGGTCAGAGAAGGCGCGATTGGAGCAAAAAATGGGGTTGAGGTCCCCCCCGGAGGGGGGGGGGGGGAGGCAAGAGCACTCCCATCTGCAGCTGGGCCAGGATGAACCTCCTCATCATCCGGTCCATGTCTGCATCTGACATGCTAAAAGTGGACCTCGAAGAGGCCACCGAGGCAGACCTAGAGTGCCGCCTCGATGACCTCGACGGGGACCGGGTCCCCTCCTCCTCGGGTTCCGGTGAGAAGCAAGGGGACCGGAGCCAAGGAGGAGGCGATCCAGAAGCTCTGGAGGGAGAAGCCCTTTTGGCGGGCGGGGCCGAGGAGTCGTCCTTGGCCTGCCACTTATGGTGCTTCTCTCTCCGCTTGGCTTTCCTGGCCTCCCTCTCCTCCGGAGCCGAAGCAGGAGGTTGAATCCTGACCGGAGGGAGGGAGGCAGGGGTGGCCTTCACCGAAAGCTGGGTAGCGGCCACAGAAGCACCGGAGGCCGGAGCCGGATCCTGGGGCAAAAGGCCCGCCAGAATCAGCTTCGACCTCCGGTCCTTGAGTGCCCTGGGGTTGAACGCCGCACAGATCGCGCATCCCGAGGAGAGGCGTTCAACCCCAAGGCACCCAATGCACCGAGTGTGGCTATCCACCGGTGAAAGCTTATGGCCACACTAGGTGCACTTCGAAAAGATGGCTTTAGGGGCCTAAACAAAGAAAACACACACACTAGGCCCCTACACACACCACAAACACACACTACGACCAGCGAGGGCAGGGAGGAGAAAAATAATCACAAATTAAATTAAATTGAGAGAGATAAAAGGGCTATGGGGTACCTAAACAATCGCTCTCACTCACACTAAGAAAAAGGGGAATAAAACAGAAATTTTTTTCCTCACAAATCCAACAAGTACCAGGAGCTCGAAAATCCAGCTTGTAGCTTGAAGCGCGGCAAACTAGATCTGAGGTCAGTCAGGGTTGGCAGGGTATTATGGGTAAAGGGAGGAGCTAGGAGCTCAGATCTATGCTGTGGTAGAAGTTGCCGGCTCGGATCCGAGATCGGATCTGTATCCCAAAGGTTGCTGACAAATGAAGTGCCTACTTCAGATAACATGTTTGCAGTTATAGTTTCATTCTTCAATGTTATTTACAGCTTACACACTAGACTGAGAACCGTCTGCATTAAAATGTGGTGTGTATAAAAAAGTAACTATTAACCAGACTCCTGGATAAGGCATGAAAAATGGAGCCAACTATCTCAATATCAAGGCTATTCTAATATTAAATTATTCAAGAATAAGCAGAATTCCTTCTGTGGTTGCAAACGGTTCATGTTTAGTAGGCAGACATAGCTTAACTATGAGCTGTGAACCAGACAATGGAAGGATTTGCAAAAAAACATGAAATTCTTCAGTTAAGCGTTTAGCATAGAATTAAAACTGCTCTGTGCTAGGTTATGTAAATAAGCACAAGTATGTACAGCTAGTCATCGGTACACAAAGTGCTTCATAGACAGGCAAAAACTATGAACAACATTATGGACTGTTAAAGAGAATTAGAGCAACTTAAAATAAATTAAGAAAGCAAAGAAACAGTTCTGAAAAAGTACTATACAAACTGAGTCAAACAATTCTATACAATTCGTAATCTAACAATTTCCTCAGGGGATACAAAAAATAAACAAAACTTGACATGTAGGTTCTTAAAAGAATGAGCTACAGCTACAGGGAAAATATAAATATTACATAACCAAAGAGCAGAATTTATAGATACAGAAAAAGTTTAGTTTTCACAGGAGGGCCACTGAGCTAACAGTTATTAAACAATAGCACTTCACATAGGGCCACTGAGCTAACAGTTGTTAGCACTCCACATAGGGTCACTGAGCTAACAGCTATTAAACAACAGCACTTCATCGGGCGACTGAGCTAATGGTTATTAAACAAAAGCACTTCACATAGCATCACTGAGCTAACAGTTATAAAACAAAAGCACTTCACAGCGTCACTGAGTTAACAGTAACAGTTATTAAACAATAGCACTTCACATAGTGTCACTGAGCTAACAGTTATAAAGCAAAAGCACTTCACATAGCGTCACTGAGCTAACAGTAACAGTTATTAAACAATAGCACTTCACATAGTGTCACTGAGCTAACAGTTATAAAGCAAAAGCACTTCACATAGCGTCACTGAGCTAACAGTAACAGTTATTAAACAATAGCACTTCACATAGTGTCACTGAGCTAACAGTTATAAAGCAAAAGCACTTCACATAGCGTCACTGAGCTAACAGTAACAGTTATTAAACAATAGCACTTCACATAGTGTCACTGAGCTAACAGTTATAAAGCAAAAGCACTTCACATAGCATCACTGAGCTAACAGTTATAAAACAAAAGCACTTCACAGCGTCACTGAGTTAACAGTAACAGTTATTAAACAATAGCACTTCACATAGTGTCACTGAGCTAACAGTTATAAAGCAAAAGCACTTCACATAGCGTCACTGAGCTAACAGTAACAGTTATTAAACAATAGCACTTCACATAGGTTCACTGAGCTAACAGTTATTACACAACAGCACTTCACATAGCATCACTGAGCCAACAGTTATTAAAAAATAGCACTTCACATAGGGCCACTGAGCTAACAGTTATTAAACAATAGCAATTCATAGGGCCACAGTTATTAAAAAATAGCACTTCACATAGGGTCACTGAGCTAACAGTTATTAAACCAAAGCACTTCACACAGAGTCACCAAGCTAACAGTTATTAAACAATAGCACTTTCACATAGCATCACTGAGCTAACAGTTATTAAACAATAGCACTTCACATAGGGTCACTGAGCTACCAGTTACTAGGGCCACTGAGCTAAGATTTATTAAACAATAGCACTTCACATAGCGTCACTGAGCTACCAGTTTTAAACAATAGCACTTCACATAGCATCACTTATTAAACAACAGCACTTCATATGAAAATTTACTTCAATAGGAAAAGGACGAGTAGGATGAACCAATGCAGCAGAGGAATACAATTAGCAACCTACTAAAAAGATTTAACAAAAGCAACTTTCAGACAAAGGGTATCATTAAGAAAAGGCTTGGAAAGAGATAACAGCTAGCTGTTAAAAAGCCAGGTTCAAGCAGAAAAGACTTTTGTTGCATACAAGAAGGGAACAGAGAAATCTGTGGTATAAAATAAGTTAGCTAGTCAAAATGGTGGGCAGTATCAAATGTTGTAGTTACTGTTGAGCTAAAAACAAAAACTACTGGTGATCAGAAACAATGCAAAATAATACCGAGCAAATACTAACTACTCAGAGGAAACAAGTACATGCAGGTAAGTATATATCAGAACAGCAGGTATAACCATCATAAATAAAACGTTATATACCATGTCAGAGTTATCAGAATTATTTCAATGCTATAAAACTCAATCAAACAGAACTTTAAAACAATCACTCAGATGGGTAACCTATACAAAAATATGAATTAACAGTACTTTCCTATTTGGATTCCTCATGGCCAGGGATGTATGACACAAATAGTGATGCCAAGTGAGCGTAGTCAGGACGGATACCATTTAGTAATATACGAGATGTCTATCACAGTCCCACACCAGTTAGGGCACACACAGCACATGTGGTGCAAGACAGCTGACCACTGGTGGAAAGTGTTGTGTGATCCATGAACGGGTAGAAACACATGGGTCTTAGAACCCACAGAGGTCCAGAGTTAACATTTACTTACACCCAGGATGACAGAGTGATGGCAGATATCATTTTTCAGAGATATTGTTGGCAGGGCTCACAAGTACCCACGTGAGCAAATCCCCTCTGCCCATCCCTACTCATCTGTAAATCTTAACCCTGCCCCATCTTAATCCCACAGATTATACCTTAACTATGAAAAAACCCTTTCTGTGACATTATATGCCTGATAGTAGTAGGGCCTTAGTTAATCTATTTCAAATGGAAACCGTTTTTATGCTGTGATCAGTTATGTGCTATGTATTTCACTAAATATATTTATAGCCACCATTTCAATACTTTAACATATTTACACATGTTGAACTATATATCAAACCTAAGCATAAACACTCATGTGTTTGGGTGTGTGTGTGTGTGTGTGTATGTATATATCTATATATATATATATATATATATATATATATAAAATTTACATACACACACACACACACCTTGCAATATACAGATCAGAAGGGCTAAATGATAACTCCTCTCCACCCACAAGCAGAAACACTGGAAACAGCCAAAATATTACCTAATATACAATTCTTTAACCATTCCTTTGCTGCCATATACATGCATTACCTATTACCCTTTTTCATTTAGCATGATGCCACACAAAAATGTCACAGTTTTAAGTAAAGTTAAATAAATAACTATTTAAGATTGGTTTGGGCCTCCCATAAAACAGTCTCAGGCCTTCTGAAGGCTGATTTCAGCATTTAAGGAACTGTAACAGCACCCTAATGTTTACGGGCATCTTTGATTTTAAGCTCTTAAAGCTGTGCTTATTTAAAGTAAAGTATAGCCAAACAATCCACTTTTGCTGTACTGATGAGGTCAAGAAAACAGTGACATGGTATGTCTACAGCTAGTGGGGTTTGGCTTTATTAAACTGAATGCACACATAAGGACTTAAAAATAAGTAAAAAATAAATAAAAAGTAAAGTCATGAGTATTCACATGCCATGTAGCTGAAACTGTTCCTTGAGGGGTCATATGCATCAATCCCATGGGCCTCCACTGCAAGAGGTTTAAGGTACTGCACAGTAAAGACTAGCTTGGTTGGGTCTTTCTTGTTTTTACAGAAAGGTTTATTTTATCCTTTAATTTGGCTAAAATAAAGTATTAAAGTTTTTTAAAAATATACCACAGACACTAAACAGGGCAAGAGATCGCCATACCACACTACACAAAGTTCACCCCAAGTAAATTGTTTTGACAAAAGATGAAAGTTAACTTTTTTTTTACTTTATCTTCAACAATTGTTATTTCAAACATTTTTAGAATTTCCCCAAATTGTTTTAACTGAGGAAAGGAAGTCCTAAGAAAAGTAAAAGACTATAAAAATATTTGAACACATCAGATTACAATTCAATTAGTTTTGCCAGTTTTTCACAATCTAATTCAATAGAAGATTTAGCTTAAATTCAAGCTCAGATTCTTCCCTAAAAGACTGACTGCACTACCTGTAAATATCAGGGCTTGATGGTCTCAGTAGACCATTGGACTCACTAACAGCACATGGTACACTGATAATCAATAGTCATGTGAAGGATACAGGGAATCAAAGACCGTGCATAATGCAAGTCTGGATACAGGGAACCAAAGACTGTGCATAATGCAAGTCTGGATACGAGGAATCGAAGACTGTGCATAATGCAAGTCTTCTTAGCTGTAAGTTGCCCCACAAAGCAAAACTGTTTACTACCAAACTCACTCTGTGCTCATCATCTCAGCTAGTGTTTCCTCAGCAAAGTTAATTTTCATAGTTTCACTATCTTACATAAACAAGACCTCAAATAAGGAAGATAGTTGGCTGTACAGAAATTTGAACTTCAGTGCTACTTACTACAAAACAACTATAGGATACATATTTAAATCTCCAAAGTGAAAATAAGGGGCGAAATGGAAAAGTAATAAACTAAGCAACACAGCATAGAAGGATAAAATGCTTACTATGCTGCAGGAGACCAGAGTTTGAATAGCGGCTTGGGCACCTTTAGGAGCTGGTCGGGGTGGATGGGAGTCAGCAGCCGCTGCCATCTCGCCCATTTTGGAATGGAGGCTTAAGGAATCCATGCTACCACAGCACACTTTTTACCTGTGAGCCCAGTTGAAGGGCAGCAAAGACTAGCTCTGTGGACAACTGAAGTAGAGGGAGGGAGGTGCTACACATGGGAAGAGGTCAGACTACCCCACAGGAAATCAAGCTGGCCTGCTCTTACCATCCAGACTTTCACTGTTGGGGAATGGCTGGGCCTAGCCCAGAAATGCCTGGCCCCCTTCTCCACAGGATAAATGGGTAGACTGAATGCCCACAATGGAGTCTGGCAAAGTCCTGCATGTGGAGAACAAAAATCAAGCAACGTGAGAAGAAACCCCTAAAAACAGACAAACCGGAGCAATCGCTTAAATGATTAAAGCAAGCAGATTGCCAAAAATAACTTATACGTTATATGCCAGACAAAACAAACAGGCAGGAATATAACAGCGATTTTCTTCAAAAATACTTCAGTCACCAGCAACTCATCCTCTCACACAGATACTCCCATACAGAGGAACCTTAACACAGCTGAATCATTTAACATAAATGTTTCTCTCGCTGAAATAACTCCTGTAAATTAAAATTTTGCATGATTTTTTTTAAATAACAAACAACCAGACCTCCTTTATCCAGAGCTATCTAGAGCATTTACGGCAGCTAAAAATCTAAGATGTTGCCACCATACTGTTCAAGTGTCTATCTAAATATGTTCCATAATGTACAGTAAGTAGAAAGAATGTGTCACATGACAAAAGCAGAGTGGAAATATAAAGTACAGCACACTAAAATCTGTACTGACTGTACTGCAGTGCATCATAACAATTCAGTCACGCTTTAAAAATAACTGTGCAGTTTGCATTCACCTTCTGCTTACAGAAAAGGGTTTTATAACTAAATAAACAGGACAGATATATGGAGTCTTGTAGCACAACTGTTACAAAACAGGGTAAATGAAGTGAAAAGAGGGCCAGACTCGGCATCTGTTACGAAATAGCAAAAATCTCTTTTACATTTAGAGTTCATCTATTGCTTATACAAATATTTCAGCACAACAGCCTATTAACTTAGAGTGGCTGGGAACTAGACTATAAAGACAGGGACAACATCAATGTTTTACTTCAGGAGTCCTGTATACAAGGTTTATAATACTTTGTTACCCCATGTCTGAAAATCAGACCTTATTGTCTAAATTCCCTGAATTCATAGAACAGAAAAATAACCTTTCGTATCTGATCCAAAAGCAAGGCAAGGGGGTGAGAAATGGAGAGCGTCTATTGGTGGACTAGAAACCTCAGAGTGGGAACGTTATTGAGAGCATGCAAAAACAAAGTGCACCCATATAGAAATTACTTGCACCTTTACATGTACATATATTTTGCTCTGGAAAGTATAGACATGAGCATCCAAAAAGGGATGCCATGATATGCCAATTTAAAGAAGCCACAAGTTTGTACATGAAGCATGCACATAGTGTGCTTCCATGGCAAATCAGTTTTATTGTGTAGGTCAAGCAAAGTAGGCTACTCCTAGTTAGTGGACTGAACGGATATTCTTGACTGTTGACTCAGTGACCAGTGTTACAAAGATGCTTCTTTGTTAAACAGCACTCGGTGACCCAAGGACAGTTATAGCATACCACGCTCGTTCTGACTGTCAGCACCGGAAAATACAGACATCAGTGCCAACTGTAGGATTTAAGTGCTAAACAGCATTCCATACTGGGCATTCAGTGTACTGATCAGTACTAATTCTGCCTCTTCTTGGTGTCAGATCAACAAGACAGCAGACGGGGTTAGTGTGCAGCTTGAGATGGTCTCCATGTGGTTAACAATGGGTTTAGAAAATTGGTGCGACCTACTGATGAGACGCCACCTAGAAAAGGTTGTGGTGGAAACTTATGCAAACAACACTTACTCAAAAATAGGGTCAGGAGTGTGATGAGTGGACCCAAACAGAAGCTCAAGTCACTGTTAGCATGAAGTCCAAGGTGCTTACAACAAGCATGGATCAGACAGCCATGATCTCTGAGTGAGACTGCTTTCACTGGGGTTTGAGACTATAAAACACACAGAACACCAAGTTCTCAAGGAGAAGTACATTAAGTACAACTCCTCGTACAACTGTATTTTAAGTAAATGCTTCACTTTAACATCTTTTCCTAGGACTGTACTTTATGCTGCCCTATTTTATGATGGAACTATTAAGGACATCAGGAGAAAAGTACAGTTTTGTACCTACCATAAATGTAGATGTCCGATAGGTATGCATCTGCAGTCCTTACATATGGGTTGTCCTGCCTCAGGCAGCCCTTCGGTCAGCCGGATTCCAAAGTCTGGGTCCGGCGTCGGCTGATGTCGCCCTTTTCCCCGACGTCAGAGCCCCTGGGGTATAAAAGCATCAGCCGACGCCATCTTCCTCAGTTTTTCTTGCCCCAGATGCCAGGTGCCCTCTAAAGAAGGCTAAATTTTGGAGAAATGAATAAATTCCAATCATGCACAGCAATAAAAAACAAATACACCATAAAAGATAACCCCAGCTAGCTAAAATGAGGGAGAGGTACCCAAAGAATACCACAGAGGGGTAGGAGGGAGGGAAAACCTGACTGCAGATGCATACCTATCGGACATCTACATTTATGGTAGGTACAAAACTGTACTATGTCCTTCAAGGATGCATCTGCAGTCCTTACATATGGGTAGAATACCATAGCCAAGCTGGGGGTGGTAGGACCTAAGAAAAGGATGGTGTAGCTAACATGCCCTGCAGGACTGCAGTAGCAAAGCCTGCTCTGGCTCTGGAATATAAAGGCAAGTTGTAATGCTTAGAAAATGTATGCACAGAGCTCCATGTAGCAGCTTCTAAAATGTCCTTTGTAGCCACCCCTCTTAAGAAGGCTGTGGAGGTGGCTGTTGCTCTGGTGGAATGAGGTCTGGTGTTAGCTGGCACAGCTTTTCCATGAAAAGAGTAACAGAACTGAATGCAATTTCCTATCCATTTTGAAATTGTTTGTTTGGAAATTGCTTTTCCTTGTACACCAGCAGCATATGCTACAAACAGTTGGTCAGTTTTTCTGTAAGTCTTAGTTCTGTCCAAGTAGTAGCGCAACTGTCTGTGAATGTCCAGGGTATGCAGAAGTTTCTCTCCTTTATTTTGTGGATTTGGAAAGAAAGTAGGCAGGTGGATAGCTTGGTTCAGTGTGACCCTGGATACCACCTTTGGCATGAATGAAGGATTGGTTCTCAAAGAGACTCTGTCCTGATGGAAAATGAGAAATAGTTGTACTGCCATGAGGGCCTGTAACTCAGATACTCTTCTTGCTGAGGTTATGGCCAGAAGGAAGGCAGTCTTCCAAGACAGGAATTGTAGTTCTGAAGATGCTGCTGGTTCAAAGGGAGGTAGAGTTAATTTTTCCAACATGAAGTTAAGGTCCCATGTAGGCACTGGTGGTTTCCTTGGAGGGTTGATGTTTTTTATCCCTCTTAGAAACTGCCTTAGCAGAGGATGAGAAAATACAGGTGGATCAGTGTTGTACTCTGCTGAAATAGCTGAAGCATGAATTTTTATGGATGAATAAGAAAGGCCATTATGGAGCATTTCAGCCAAGTATTCAAGGATATGTGGAATGCTCATCACTGTCGGATCCTGACCCTTTGCGGTGCTCCAGGTTCGAAATAGTTTCCATTTTGCTGAATATGCCTTTCTTGTGGAAGGCCGCCGAGCTTCCATGATGATATCCTTTACCCTCTTGGATAGTTTATCCTGGCGAGGAGTCAAGGTATTTTCCAGGCTGTCAGCTGCAAGGTTTTTAGGCTGGAGTGCAGAGTTTTATAATTGTGCTGTGTCAGAAGAAGTGGCCATTGTGGTAGAGGCCACGGTTTCGTGCGTGACATGCTCTTTAACAGTGGGTACCAGTGTTGTCTTGGCCAGTCCGGAGCTATCAGAATCACTTTTGGTTGCTCTGTCCTGATCTTCAGTAAGACCTTGGTCATTAACGGAAGAGGTGGGAATGCATATACTGTTAGAGCATTCCAGCTGAAGGATAGGGCGTCCACTTTCCATGCTTGAGGATGGTATGTCCTTGTGCAGAATTTCTTCAGTTGATGGTTGTGGGGGGAGGCAAAAAGATCTATGTCTGGCCTTCCCCATGATTGTGCTATCTGAAGAAAAATGTCTGGATGCAACATCCATTCGTGTGGATCCATGGTGTTTCTGCTTAGGCTGTCCACCAGTACATTGTCCTTTCCTGGTACGAACTGGGAATGCAGCTCTATATTGAGTTTTAGGGAAAGTTCCCAAAGATTCATTGCCAGCCTGCAAAGAGGGTAGGAATGGGTACCTCCTTGCTTGTTTATGTACCACATAACTGTGGTATTGTCTGTCTTTATTAGCAGGTGACCTTGATGCAGGAAATGTTCGAAGGCCTCGATTGAATGTATCACTGCCAGCATTTCCTTTTGGTTGATGTGCAGGCGCAATTCCTTTTGTGTCCATTGCCCTTGACTACATCTGCCCTTCATGTGCGCTCCCCATCCATGGTCTGAGGCGTCCGTTTTAATGGTTTGGCTGATATGTGGCTTGCTGAAAGGCAGACCCATATTTGACTGGCTTGCTTGTGCCCACCACAGAAATTCCTTTTGAAGGCATGGAATGAGGGGGATCAAAGCTTCTAGGCTGTGATAGACCATAGACTCCTTAGGTACCATTGTAGTTTCCTCATATGCAGCCTTGCTTGTGGAATCAGAAGAATGCAAGATGCCATGAAACCCAGGGCCTGCAGGATTTTCCTTGCAGTCAGCTGGGTTTGTGTTGTCAGATTTCTGAAATAATCCGGTAATTGTTCTTGTTTTTCTTCTGTGAGAAAAGCCATTTGGGTGTTTGTATCCAGCTTTGCACCCAGAAAAAATATTCGTTGGGATGGAACAAGTCTTGATTTCTGAATGTTGACTGTGTATCCCAAGGCCTGTAGTAGTCGGATGGCATAGTTCAAGTGTTTTACCAATGTTTGTTGGCTGTCCGCTTGTATAAGGCAGTCGTCCAGGTATGGGTATATTTGAATCCCCTGAAGTCTGCAATGTGCAATTACTGATGCCAGGCATTTCGTGAATACTCTGGGCGCAGTAGATAAGCCAAATGGCAATGCTGAGAATTGATAATGCTCTGAACCTGCAAGAAATCTGAGGTGTCTTCTGCAACTTTGTCTGATAGGGACATGAAGGTATGCCTCCTTGAGGTCTAGAGTTACCAGCCAGGACCCCTTGCCCAGCATGGGAAGGAGTTGCTGTAAGGTCAGCATTTTGAATTTTGGCACGATGAGATAAGTATTCAGTGCGGACAAGTCCAGAATAGGCCTCCATTGCTTTTCTTTTCTTGGAACAAGGAACAGTCTGGAATAAAATCCTTAGCCTTGTTCTGTGTAAGGAACCTTTTCTATTGCCTTCATTTGTAGTAGTTTGGAAATTTGCTTGAAAGCCTCTGCCCTTTGATTTGGTGGTAGGTTTGGCATGCCTTGTCTTTTTGGTAATGTATGAAAATGGAATCTTTATCCTTTGTCTATTATTTGCAGTATCCATTTGTCCTTTGTAATACTGTGCCAATTTTCTGAGAATAAAGATAGCTTTCCACCCAAAGGTGCTTCCAATTGAGCCCTGGTTGGCGGACTCAAAGTCAAGTCATTGAGTTTGTCCTTGTGTAGTAGTTGTAGGTCCTGCACTACCTCTCTGGTTGGGAGGCTGCCATTGACGTCCTCTGTAGGAGCCTCGAGCTTGCCCTCTACCTCTGGCACGCCTGTTTTTGCCTCTTTGAAATCTGTCTGTGTCTGGAAAGGACCAATTCTTAGAAGGCCAATTTCTGCTGAATCTTGGTGGTTGGACCTGGAGAAAATCTTTGACTGTTTGTACTGATTTAGCCTTTTCCTCAAATTTCTTTAAGACCTCTTGAGCCGTGGAACCAAATAACTTTTGTTTTTCCAGTGGTGCATCCAGAAGCTTTGCTTTAACATGATCTGGCAGTGTTTGTTCCTTCAGCCAAGCATGTCTACGTATGACTGCACCTGTCATTGCTGACCTACATGAAGCTTCCAATGCATCATAAAGTACAGTTTTGTACCTACCATAAATGTAGATGTTCGAAGATCCACATTGCTGCAGTCCTAACACTTGGGTAGTCCGCTGTCCCTCGGTCGGCCCGAATATCAGAGTATAAGGCTGACGTCGGTCAGGGCGCATTTGACTGACATCAGAACGTCAGGGTACAAATGCGCATGACCGACGTCATATCCTCAGTCTTTTCTTGCCCCAGATGTCAGAAGACCCTAAAGAAAAAGGTCAAAACCCATAGGCAACAGCTAAACAACCAACCAGCCTAACACCAAGAATATGTACAATATATACAATATATACAATAAACACAATATACACAATATACCTCAGATGGATAACCCAACCCACACAACCACCTCAAACTACAGAGGGGAAGGAGGAGGGTAAATTGGACTGCAGCAATGTGGATCTTAGAACATCTACATTTATGGTAGGTACAAAACTGTACTATGTTCTTCATCTCACATTGCTGCAGTCCTAACACTTGGGTAGAATCCCAAAGCAGAGGTAAGGGAGGATGGCTAAACTATAATGAAGCAGGAGCTGCCAGAATGCCCTGCAACACAGCAGTGGCAAACCCAGCCCTGGATTTAGAGTACAATGGAAGGTGGTAATGCCTAGAGAAGGTATGCACTGAACTCCAAGTGGCTGCCTCCAAAATATTCTTAGTTGCCACCCCCCGCAAAAAAGCTGTTGAAGTGGCAGTAGCCCTAGTGGAATGAGGCCTAATCCCAGCTGGAATCTCTTTGCCATGATGGGAATAGCAGAAAGCAATGCAAAATCCAATCCACTTAGAAATAGTTTGTTTTGACACGGGCTTGCCCTGAGAGCACAAAGCAAAAGAAACTAATAACTGCTGAGATTGCCTGAACCCTTTAGTTCTGTCCAAATAATATCGCAACTGCCTGTGTACATCTAAAGTGTGCAAAATCTTTTCCCCTTTATTTTGGGGATTTGCATAAAAAGTAGGCAAATGAATAGTTTGGTTTAAAGCCACACTAGAAACCACTTTAGGCATAAAGGAAGGATTAGTACGTAAAGATACCCTATCCTTATGGAAAATTAAGAAAGGCTCAACTGCCATAAGGGCCTGCAATTCAGAAACCCTTCTTGCAGAGGTAATGGCCAACAAAAAAGCAGTCTTCCATGACAAATATTTCAACTCAGCAGTAGCTGCAGGCTCAAAAGGTTGTAGAGTGAGTTTCTCCAACACAAAATTGAGATCCCAAGCAGGAGTAGGAGCCCTTCGTGGGGGTCTTATATTCTTTGCCCCTCTAAGAAATTGCATGAACAAAGGATGAGAAAACAATGGTGGGTCACAGTCGTAGTGAGCTGAAATTGCTGCAGCATGAATCTTAATAGAAGAAAAGGACAAACCTTTGTCTAATAACTCAGTAAGATATTGAAGAGCCACACTTAAATCAGGCTCAGAAACATCCAAATCCTTAGCTGCACTCCAAAACAAAAATCTCTTCCATTTATCTGCGTACACTTTCCTTGTACTAGGCCTTCTAGCTTCCAAAATCACATTCAAAACTTGTTGTGGAAGTTGAGACCCTCTATGGTTCAAAACAGAATATGCCAGGCTGTTAGATGAAGAGAGTGAAGTTTGACATTGAGCAAATGACTGTCCTCCTGGGACAACAGATGTGGAATCAAAGGCAAAGGCCATGGAGGCTTCCGCACTAGACTTCTCAGTAATGGGTACCAGTGCTGCCGAGGCCAATCTGGAGCTATCAAAATCATCCTTGGCTTGTCCTGTCTGACCTTCAGAAGTACCTTTGGGAGGAGAGGCAGAGGTGGAAAGGCATACACATGAAGATTTGTCCAACTGAAAGAAAGAGCATCCACTTTCCAGGCTGTGGGATGAAACCTCTTTGTGCAAAACTTTGGCAGCTGATGGTTTAGTGGAGAAGCGAACAGATCTATGTCTGGAGTTCCCCAGGACACTGTCAATTTCTGAAATACATGAAGATCCAGTTTCCACTCGTGGGGATCCATGATTTGTCTGCTTAACACATCTGCTAAGGAGTTCTGTGCTCCTGGCAGAAACCTTGCCTGAAGACTTAGTTGTAAACTGAGAGCAGTCTCCCACAAAATCATTGCTTGCCTGCATAGAGGATAAGAATGTGTTCCCCCTTGCTTGTTGATGTACCACATGACAGTTGTGTTGTCTGTTAGAATCAACACCTGCCCTGGAAGAAGTAAATCCTTGAAAGCTATTAATGCAAACTGGACTGCTAACATCTCCTTCAGGTTGATATGTAGATGCTGTAGTCTGACAGGCCACTTGTCTTGTATCCACTTTCCATTTAGATGAGCTCCCCAAGCTTTGTCCGAGGCATCTGTCGTTAAAATTTGACTCGCCTCTGGCCGGGTCACAGAGAGTCCCTTGTTTAGGTGACATTCCTGAGCCCACCACAAAAATTCCTTTTGAATGCAAGGTATTATTGGAATGACAGTGTCCAGATCCTGGCAGTGCTGTGTCCATACATTCTTGAGATACCATTGCAACTTCCTCATATGCAGTTTGGCATTGGGAAGCACCAGAATACAAGATGCCATGAACCCTAAGGCTTGAAGGACTGTCCTTGCAGTCAGCCCGGACTGAAGAGATAGATGATGGAAGTAAAGGGAAAGATTCTTTTGTTTGTCCGGGGTTAGAAAGGCCATCTGGGATGCTGTATTCAGTCTTACACCCAGAAAGCACATGTCTTGAGAGGGTACTAGACTGGACTTTATTTCGCTCACAGAATACCCCAGGCATCTTAGCACTGCTATCACATATTCCAAATGACGAAGAAGCTCTTCCCTTCCTTGAGCCAGAATCAGGCAATCGTCCAAATAAGGATAGATTTGTATTCCTTTCAGCCTGAAGAAAGCTATCACTGGAGCCAGAACTTTCAAATACTCTTGGCGCAGTAGATAAGCCAAAGGGCAATGCAGAGAACTGATAGTGAGAAGTCCCAGTCCAAAACGCAGATACTTCCTGCAACTTAGTCTGATAGGAACATGAAGATATGCCTCTTTGAGATCCAAAGTTACCATCCAGTGATCCTTGCCCAGCAGAGGTAAAAGTTGTTGTAACGTCAACATCTTGAACTTGGGAATGTCCAGATAAGTGTTGAGGATAGATAAATCCAAAATTGGTCTCCACGTGTTCCTCTTTTTGGTACAAGGAACAGGCGAGAATAAAATCCTAGGCCTCTTTCTGGCATAGGAACCGGCTGTATGGCCCCTATTTGGAGTAACAGAGAAATTTGCTTGTGAGCCTCTATTCTTTGTTGAGGAGGAATGTCTGGCATGCCCTTGAAAGGAGGCAAGGTATGGAAATAAAACCTGTAACCGTGATGTATGATGTCCAATACCCATCTGTCTTGGGTAATCAACCTCCAATTTTCTTTGAAAAGTGCCAACCTTCCTCCCAAAGGTGCTGCCAGGCGAGAAGGTTCTGGCAGCTGAAAAGGTAGGTCATTGGGTTTGTTTACGAAAGGACTGACCCCTGCCCTCACCTGAAGACTGTGCAGGAGAACTGCCTGTCCTAGGCCTGAAAGAGCCCTGACCTCTGCCCCTGCCACGTCTAGATCTACCCCTAGACTGGGAATCATAAGAAGGATACGTCCACCCCTTAGTAGGCCAATTTCTACTAAACTTGGAGGCTGAACCTGCAAAATTCTTTAACAGTCTGCATAGACTTAGCCTTGTCTTCCATTTTCTTTAAAACTGCCTCAACAGGAGAACCAAACAAGACATCAGATTGCAAAGGGGCATCCAAAATCCTAGTTTTAACATGGTCAGATAAATTTTGATCCCGCAGCCAGGCATGCCTGCGAAGAACTGACCCAGTGGCAGCCACCCTGGACGAGGCCTGTACAGCATCAAAACCACATTGCAAAGAGTGCTTACCCACCTGTTCAGAAACATGCACTAAATCTTGTAACTCTTTACAATCAATACCTTCCGCCAGAGCATCAACCTTAGATTTCAACTGTGAAAGGAGATAATTTTGATATTTCAACATGTGAAACTGGCAATTCAAAGCTCTCATGGCTAGAGTGGAAGAAGTATAAACTTTCTTTCCCCATCTATCCAAGGCCCTGGCCTCTTTATCTGCAGGAACCGGATTCTTGACAACAGAAGCCTTAACACCCTTAGGCCCCTGGCTAACAGTTTCAGGGTCTGCCCTAGGACTCTTAAAAGATACTTATGAGCTTCAGGTACCCTGTAATACCTATCAGGTTTAACAGGAGCAGGAGGCAAAGAATCAGGATTAAGAGAAGCCTCTGCAAATACATCTTCCACCACATTTAGAACAGGTGGTATAGCCAAAGGCCTATGCTGGGGTAAAAACAAAAATTCCCTAAGCCTTTTCCTGGAATCAGAGAAGTCCTGACCTTCCCATTTAAAATGCTCTCTCATGGAGTGAAGGGTCTCTGAAAAAGAAAAATCCTCAGGAGGAGAAGCTGAAGGAGTAGAATCATCCACATCTGAATCAGAATAATGAGCATACTCCTGTAAGTCTTCAGCCAAAGACTCAGACACATCCGAAGCCTGTTCCCAATCCCCCAACACTGGTTCCATCCTAGGCCTTTTATCAGGAGGGGGCATAGAGCCTCTAATTAAAGTAATTAAATCTTCTGCCATTTTAAGCATGTGCTTCTTGGGCACAGAACCTGAAGAACTAGGAGTGACACCCACAGAAGCTAAACTAGACCTGCCTCTAGGAGAAGCCTTGGAAGCAGAAAGAGAGGGCCTAGACCCCTTAGGAAGGGAGGGGAGTACAGTAATCTGAGAAGCCCCTACAGCCTGACCTGCCTCCTGGGAGGCCACATCCTGTAAAATTAAAGTTTCCCCCTGAGACTCCAGAGAGGGCTCCGTCGGAACCACCGGTTCCACTGACGCCTCTAAAGAACCGGCGTCCGGTTCGGACGACTCCTCTAACCTAGGTTTAACTGCCTTGTCCTTGCGCTTCTTTGAGGAAGCCGGCGTCGGAGCATCCGACGGCATTTTGTAATTGCACCGCTTCCCAAAGACCAACCTGGCACAATCCAACCTCCGCTTTATAGTGCGTTTATTGAACCTAGCACAAAAGCAGCACCCAACAACGTCGTGCTCAGGTCCCAAACAAGGTATACACAAATTATGGTAATCCCTATGCGGTATCTGTTTCCCACAAGAAATACAGTTATTCACTTTTTCTGACATCCGGTAAACCACTGAGGCAAGAAAAAAACAAAATATTCCCCAACGGGGTACTTAATTTCAGAACGCCGAACGGCACTTGCAACACTGCTTCTGCATCGGACCATGCGGCAAAAAAGACTGAGGATATGACGTCGGTCATGCGCATTTGTACCCTGACGTTCTGATGTCAGTCAAATGCGCCCTGACCGACGTCAGCCTTATACTCTGATATTCGGGCCGACCGAGGGACAGCGGACTACCCAAGTGTTAGGACTGCAGCAATGTGAGATGAAGAACATCCACACTGTAAGAAATGGTTGCTAACCTGCTGAGAGTTATGCACCAGATCCTGAAGCACCTTGCGGGTCTAGGGGTTCAGGCGAGGATAGTTTTTTATGCAATTCATCTAACAGATACTCTTGATACTGTATCATATGGAATTGACAATTTAATGCTCTCATAGAAAGAGTGGAAGAAGTATACACTTTTTTACCCCATCTCTCTAAAGCCCTGGATTCCCTTTCAGAAGGAAGTGGATTATTGGCAGTGGTGGTTGTAACCCCTTTAGGGCCCTGGGAAATAGTTTCTGGGTCAGCAGAGTGGCCCTTGTAAAGGTATAGATGCGAGTCCGGGACCCTGTAGTACCTGTCAGGTTTGACAGGAGCCGGAGGAAGGAGTCAGGGGAAATACTAGACTCAGAGTACACATCTTCTATAACACTTAAAACAGGAGGAATAGCCAAAGGTCTATACTGAGGTAAATGTAAAAAAGTCCTTAACCTCTTCCTGGAATCAGAGAATTCCTGGCCTTGCCATTTGAAATGCTCTCTCATGGAGTGAAGGGTCTCCCCAAAGGAAAACTCTTCAGGGGGGGGGGAGGCCGAGGGAATAGATTCCTCTTCATCAGAATCCTCGTAGGCCGGAAGGGCCTCCTCCTGGTAGTCTGAAAGGGCAGAGTCATCTGAGGCCGCATCAGAAGACTGGGGATCTGTCTGCTCAACCCTGGGCCTTTTGCCTGGAGGTGGTTGAGAGCCCCTGTCTGGATGTGGCTGAGAGCCCCTGATTAAGGAAATAAGGTCTTCAGCCAAACTTAAAATTTGTGAACCGGTAGTGGATCCCTGAGGAATAGCCTTGGGAGGGAAAGATTTTGGCTGTTTAGCAGCTTTAGCCCGTGTAAAGGCCTTAATGGACATGGATACAGGAGGCCTGGCTGCCCCACGTGCTGGAGTATATTTATCAACAGAAATGGTGTCGGATATTTCCTGAGCACCGGTTTCAGATGGAAATTCTATGACCGACCCAGTGATGGCCTCCGGTACCGAAGTTACCGGCTGTGTGGTGTCGTCAGTCGGAAGCGGTAGAGATTCGGCTTCAGTAGAGACCGAGACACTCGTGGTAGGCCTAGGCATGGAGTCGGCCGAAACCGCGGACCGCGTGTGTCGGTCCTTATCCTTTCGTTTTTTGGGTAAATGAGCTGTCGGAAGCTCCGACGGCATGATATAACAGAAATGTTCCCAAAAAAATTACTCTGCAAACTCTGCCCGATGCCTAAGAGTGCGTTTATTGAAGGAAGCACAGGCTGAACAGGCCGAGACATCGTGGTCTGGGCCTAGGCAGGGTAAGCAGTAAGAGTGGAAATCCTTATGAGGTATTTGTTTCCCACAAGATAAACAATTATTAACTTTAACCGTTTAATCTGACATCGGCTGAGGCAAGAAAGAGTCCCCAACGGGGTACTTAGCTTTTTTGAAGACATCGGTAGCTGAAATCACAGGAGCTGGCCGACCGGCACTTGCGAACTGCTTCTGCTTCGGGCACCTCGCGGCAAGTAACACTGGGGAAGATGGCGTCGGCTGACGCTTTTATACCCCAGGCGCTCTGACGTCGGGGAAAAGGGTGACATCAGCCGACGCCGGACCCAGACTTTGGAATCTGGCCGACCGAAGGGCTGCCTGAGGCAGGACAACCCATATGTAAGGACTGCAGATGCATCCTTGAAGGACATCAAACTACTGTGAAGTCTATGGATAGCTTTTAGCATCTTCCACTTGGTTTAAATTTACTTCTACAATTACAGAACACTTGTTAGATCATTGCTACCTCAGGTATAAAATTATCCATTATGCAAACAAGATAAAAAAAACAAACACTGCCCATACATTTTAAAAGAGCACGTGCCTACATCTTCACCAGCATCATCTCACACAATGGCATTACCAAAAGCCTTTAAAATTAATATACACAGAACACCAAAGGTTTACCTTTATAAAGGCGATACACAGTCGGGCGAACAGCAATTGTTCGAAAGGCTGTTTACAAATTTTGCAAACGCCGAAAGAAAAAAAGATTCGAATGTGCAATGAGCGAATGCACAGTGACATTCGCTCACTGCACATTCGACATTGTAGGGCGGATTGCACTATAGTGGGGATCGGAAAATGGTCCCTTCCTCACTGTAATGCGATCTTGGAGTTAGAATAGTAAAGTGGGGGCGGGTGGGGGACACAGCCCCCCCACATGGGGGGTGCAGGGGGGGCTTGCCCCCCTGCTTTACACTTTTTTTTGCGTTTGATACTAATGTTCGAAAAACAGCAAATCTGCTTTTCGATTTTCTGTTTTTCGAACATTACGGAATGTCAGCGTTTTCACTTTCATAGTTACGAGTCACTCATATGAGCATTCACACCACTGTGAATCACCTTTATAAAGGTAAACCACAACAAATACACAGTACATTGTGAGGAAGACTGTTTACTGGAAAAGGCAAACACGAAATACCAACAAGTTTAACATTAAAAGCAGGGTCCTGGTCACCTACTCTGCAACATTTGCAAAAATCAATCAAGCTAGCTAGTGGAGGTTGGCAAGGCTGTAGAAGACTGCAAGCTACAGTGTTTAGTGACCTGTGGCAAAGGCAGTGTTAAGAGTTTACGGACATCTAAATAATCCATATTACTGGTGGAATCACTCCACTATGAGGAATACATGGGTAAAGCCCCAACTACAACTTAGATGACATGAGATGGAGAACAGATCCATAGAGACTAAGATCTAATTTAGGAGATAGCAGCAAGCAGCTAAAACTTGCTTACCCATACCAGAAGAAGGTATCCCAGTATGCAACACTATCAGTGGACAGGTACATGACAAGTAGCAGAAGGACAGACCAGACCATTCATGGCAGCCTTCATGGGTCTGTATATGTCACAGGAAAGGAGCAGCATGTCCTCAATGTGACCCAAACATACACATTAAGGTCTTATCCACGCCCCTGATATCTAAAGTAAAAAGGCCCCAATCTCTGTACCATTAATGGCATGGCTCAGGGGGCAGGGTGACTGAATAGCTACCCAGTCTAGGGAGAACTAATATCTTATCAAAAGAAGTAGGCCCTGATGTGGTGGGGTGAAACCAGAACCTTAGGCCACGGCGAAGAAGAAAGTGCTATGTTGCATAGGTCAGCTGAATGAAGAAACAGGTGAAGGAAGTAAACAACTTCTGTGGTTTCCTAACAGGAAACCCTCTGGTTAGCTCTCATCTCCAGCTGACAGTCTTAGAGGCCACTATAAAAGGGGGAAATGGACTGGTTTAAGACCTTTTGGGATGACTGGCAAGTGTGGAGCAAAAAAGTGATTACTCGTGGAATCATAACAAAACCTTTAATATTAAGAAACATTACAAAAAGCTTAACACAAATACCAACCCTTTCTGGTAAAGAAGTCCCAATAAAGAAAACCAAAACATTAATCCAGAGAGAGGGACTCCAAAATGGCCAGCTTCAATAAAAAACTTTTGTCGACACCACAAATGCTTTCACAGACTAAGCTGCTTCTTCAGGTAATGTCTAGCAAACTAATAAACTCAGTTTAAATACCATATACTACCTCCCTTGATTAATCATGTGACATCCAGGTACTCAAATTATTTAAACAAACAGTCTCACCCAAGTACAGAAATCATGATACATTCATAAAAATACATATGAAACAAATATATATTACGTATACAAAACAATAAAAATACAAAGGCAAAATCCTTCAGCGTCTTAGGTTCTTAGACTTCAGCTTAGGTTTTATAGGGACCACATCACTGAGTCCATGCCCACTATCACCTCTCAGTCTAATGACCCACTTCGACGCAAGTTGATGTCACCTCCTCTTAATGTCTCGTGCATCCACCCTATAACCAAAAACTTAAAAGTATGCTCAGTATCACTGGCAATGACATGTTTTGCAAGGGCATTAGTTTTATTTCCTTTGCTAATATGATACAGATGTTTCTTTATTCTTTCTCTAAGCGTTCTACCCATCTTGCATACATAAATGTTTGAACACAATAGACAGTGGGCCAAGTAAACAACGTGGGAGGCACTACAGGTAGCAAAGAATTTTTTCTGTGGGTAGGTACTTAACAGCAGTTAAGAGAGTTTGAGGTGCATTTAAATAATACAACAATTTACGCTTTTCTATGACTGCATCAGCACAGAGTATGAATTTTCTTGATGTTACTGCTGAAGTGGATGGGAATGGCTCCATTTTTACAAAATTGTATAAGAAACCATGCCATGTTAACCATCTTTTGTATAGGCATAGTAGGCACCCCACCCACATTTTTAGTAATGTGGTTAAGAATAAAGTTTTTAGAGCCTCAAAACTTCCATCAGACAAAGTAATGTACAAAAGGAAAAAAATCAGTGTAAACTGAGGGTACCATTACATTATTCTAGTAATGTCTTCATGTACATGAATGTTATTAGAAAACACTGGAAAGTTCTTATGACAAAGATATCTCCAGAGTGATAGAGCCCACCCCCAGGTTTGTATTTAGGAACATGAAATCCTTAAGGACAATCTGTTACTCAAGGAATAAGCATGACTAACAGTAATGCCACTTTAGCATGTGGCACTTACAATGTATGCACTTATAACTGACAGCAGGTCTACTTTCACACATCCTGACCAGGATAGACTGCATAGGGTTTAAAGTCTTTGCTACCTGTAGCACTCCCATGTTGTTTACTTGGCACACTGTCTATTGCGTTCAAAATTTTGCGTAGGCAAGTCAGATAGAACGCTTAGAGACAGAATAAAGGAACATCTGTATTACATTAGCAAAGGGAATAAAACTAATGCCCTTGCAAAACATGTCACTGCCAGTGGAACCAAGCATACTTTTATTGGTTCTAGGGAGGGTGCACGAGACATTAAGAGGAGGTGACATCAGGAATAGTACTGACCAACTTGAGTCTAAGTGGGTCATTAGACAGAGGTGATAGTGGGCATGGACTCAGTGATGTGGTCCCTATAAAACATAAGCTAACATCTAGGAACTTAAGACGTTGACTATATGTTGCTTTTGTATTATTCTATTTTTTACTGTTTTTATATATATATATATATATATATACATACACACACACACACACACACACATATATAAAATATATTTGTCACATATGCATTTTTATGAATGTATTATGATTTCTGTACCTAGGCATTATGCATACGCTTTTATGAGACCATTTAAATAATTTGAATACCTGGATGTCACATGACTAATCAAGGGAGATAGTATACGGTATTTAAACAGAGTTTTTTAGTTTCATAGACATTACCTGAAGAAGCAGCGTAGTCTGTGAAAGAGCTTGTGGTGTCAACAATAAAAGTTTTTTTATTGAAACTGGCCATTCCGGAGTCCCTCTGTCTTGCTGGATTATAAAAAGCTTGGCAAGCAGAATCTTTCAACACAAAGCACTCCTCAGGAAACACCCAAATGCCAGATGGACATGAAAGACCTGGGAATATATGTGGAATCTGAATTATGCTATGGCAATATCAACTTAATTCTTAATAGCATTACTAACAGATATCAAAGACAGTTGAGCAACACCTGCTCTTCTCATTTGTTAGGCCACTTATTCAGTACAATACCAGAGTTTGTTTATACCCCTACACAAGGTCCAACAATAAAGAACCTGAGGTTTACAATCCTGTATTTAGGAATATAAACTAAAACACCAATTTCTACATCATTGAACTCTTGAAAAGGAGACTTCTGCTTCACATACTGAGCCATCAGTGATCTTTCATCCAAAATCTCTGTTTAACTTGCATGACCCATTAAGTGAATGCAACAGTGCTGCAGTGAATTTTAGTTTTAAAACCAAACTTAACCATCCTAAAAATGGAAGCAATTTGTAACAGACTTAGGCCTATGCAATAAGTTCCCATTTTACTTGAGCGTTAGTAACAACTATGTTTGTAAAAAAAAAATTTGGACATTGTAGACAGGAATTTTACACACCAGATGATGGCAAACAAGCTTTTACAAGGACAGTAAGCTGTAACCTTTTAAAGTCAATTTACAGTCTTAATTTGCAACAACTAATGACCATCAAGTTCCATCGAGAAAGAAAATTAAATGTATTCAACAGAAGAAAAATGTTACTAACACAATGCGTTCAGATCATCTCTGGGTTTCAAATGACACATATCTACCCACTTTAACAGTAAACCTAACAGCAAATATTTTTACCAGTATTAATAAACTTACTTGTGAAAAGAAACACCCTTAGTTTTATCATATCTGTTCTGACAGCCAAAAGCAGAGCAGGACTGCACCATTTTTACAATGCACGATTCTGAGAAAAAGAAAATACCATTAATAAAAATATTTAGCCAAATTTATAATACATTATTCAGTAGCAGTTAACACTTCAAAACCCTCAATTCCATTGCAGTCCATAGTAAAATTAACTGCTGACAGCAGACAGTGAATGTTGCATACTCTTACAGCAACAGAAACACATCCAGATATGCAGGAATGCTTACGATTAAGGGCAGACCTCTAAGTTAGCGATACTCAAAACACCATCACGCAGCACATTATTCTTTTCCAGCAAAAGGCTAAAACTTTTACTTCCATCAGTGCAAACACTAGTCACCGTCACAATGTAAGCAAAAAGACAGCAGGTTAACAGCCAAAGCCGGATAATGGTCAAATGGTGCCATAGGCAGGATAATTGATCACAGCTCCCCCATACACAACCACACCAGCCCCCCTCATACACAGATACACAGCCCCCTGCTGCAGTCATTCCAGTGTCCCATTACTTGGCTATTTCTCCACAGTTACCATAAACAACGTTCAAACATCTCAGTGTGCATACTGTTTTCTGCATTACTTCTACAATGATTAAATTAAATCCAAATATCTGTAAAGTTTTTATTTCAAATTTTACATAAACACTGATAGACATCTGTTAAACAAAACAATAGTCTCAGAATGAAAACAGACTTGGCATTTAAACTTTTCTGCCCATGAAACGCACATTCACTGAAATGACACTGAGAAAATGCATCTGGCCAGTTGCAAATAAGTTTACCATTGGGCTGTTTTGAAACCATAGACCCCTTGCACACATTTTTATGATCATGCAAACAGGCATGAGTTTTGATTCACCTTCCTGGTTGCATTAAATTACATTCTTTGTATAATACAGCACCACTTGTTAGAGTGTGTTTAGAATTAGTACTTTTGAACACTTTTCCAATAAGCAATGAAACAAAAAGTATGAACCAGTAATAATGACCTACAACTGTGGAATTCAGAACATTTCTACTACAACAGGCCGCTCAAACTTGTCATTACAATCCATCAATATCAGACAATATGCACAACCTCAGCAGAAGTAAAAGTCATCTCAATAATTCCATAGTAAAGAGATCTGTAACTAATGAAGAGGTTGCTGCTAGCAAAACTCCTTACATTTCAGTGTTTCATCTACAAATTCACCCTTGAAGAATAAATTTCCTGTTACATTAAAAACAAAGGTAAGCTGGTAATATTGCAATGGGGAATGAGTGGCAGACTGATAACAGGTTAATTTACTAGGCCTCACAACCAAAGGAAGACATATTCTGGACTGCAGCACCCCACCCCCCTTTAAAGTACAACACAGTATCAACAATCCATCTACACACTGTGGGAGTAGATACAACAGATTTCTGCACTTCAATTCCTTGAAAATGCACCTGAAACTTATTTTATTTAGCATCTTGGTAGAGGATTCAGGTTCTTGTTTCCTGCAACTAAGGTACAGGGTTTGAGCCTGAGCTAATTACTAACCACCTGCTACACTTAACTAGGGAATTGTTGCTGGAATATTTTCTATTCAAATTCCACATTTGGAAAGGAAGACGTAAACAGGTCTGTGTGACGATACATGCACAGATGCAACTGGATGCAGAGGGTGTTCTTAAAGAAGAATGCCCTTAATGGATGCAGAGGGTGTTCTTAAAGAAGAATGACCTTAAAAAAAAAAAAAAAAAAACACAATTAAAATAAATAAAATACCATGGCAGTCACCAGCCAGCAGTGGTCCCCTTCCAACCAGTGGGCCCTAGGCAACTGCCTTGTTCACCTAGTGCTGGATCATAGCACATATAACGTGGCTTCAAATTCAAAATGAGGTGATGAGAGGGAATTTATAATGCAAAAATATAAGGGATGTTTTCTGCTTCAAAGGTTTGTGATAACACTGCCCCTAGGGTCTACCTCTGTTGCATCTGTACATACTATAAAATGCCTGCTGAAATACGGAGATGCTAAAACAGGCTCTGATCACAGTACTTTTTTTAGCTGGTTAAAATCATCATGTACCTCTAGAATCCACTTAACCTTAATGGCATCAGTCCTTTTGTGTCATCTGTAAGGAGACAAGCTATTAAGGTAAAGTTGGGTACACATTTTTGATGCTACCTGGCTAATCCCTAAAATGCACTCACTTAATTCTCATTGACAGGAATGAGCCACTTTCTAACTGCTGCAAATGTTCTTCTTTCTGGGACCTAGCAACAACCCCTAGCAGAAACACAGCCTAAAATATTTTACGTGTCATACCCAACTTGCTCTTATTGGCACACACAGCTGACCCAGCTCACCTCTGACTCAAGTAAATCTTGGGCCTTAGCGAAATAGAAGTACCAGTCTTACGAGTCTAGGTAGGCGGCATCATACCTGACATGTAGCTTTAGGACTCAGTCTGTAAGCCTTTGAAAGGTCGCACTGATACCATGTACCCCCCCCCCCAAAAAAAAAGAGAGATACAGTAGGGGGACTGTAGTATTGAAAAGGTTGTCTTTTGTTTGGCTTCATCCATTAGAGGGATTTGGCTTCATCCATTAGAGGGATTTGCCAGCATCGCTTTGTTAACTGAATCACAGTAAAGAATTTTGCTTTAATCACACTTTCTGGGAGTTCATCCATCCTAGACATTGGGTAACAAATTTAAAAGTGCTACTCAACTTCCTAAAATCATCACAAAACCAACTGTTCCATCAAGCTTTGAACTACAAAATGGGGCTGCTGGACTCACTTTCAGAGTCCTCTATGGAGGTGCTTCACTAGCTTTTTGACTCCTGTACTACACCCATCTTAAACATCTTTCATACTTCCTGTTGTACGGCTTCTCTGTAACTCTGGTACTCTAATGTTTTAAGTTAACATTTCCCCCTCAAACAGTCTGTGTGTAGTACAGTAACAGGTCTGTTCTACAACATAGTTCTGAAAAACACTCTTATTTTTCCTGTTTTTCTCTTTTACAGAAACTTATTTCTTGGTTTTGAGGCTTAGGTAATGTGTCATCTACTTGAACTACAGGTCATTTTTCTTCCTTTGCTAGGCCAAGTTTCTGCCATAAAACTACCTACAGAGATCTGTGCTTCTTTTTTTTAAGGCTTTGACATTGTATACCTGGTTTGGTCTTCTCTTGACAGTATTTTTAACTATGTAGCTTGTGTAGTCTACATCGCTTAACTTTTCTGCTATTCCAAATGGACCCTACCACTTAGGCAAATGTGTTTCTGTGAAAGAGACCAAAAACTACAGCTGTGTAGGAAATTATCAGGAATACTGCAGTGGTGGTGCTGTGGAAGCGTTGTCGCCTTACAGTAAGACGTTGTCCTGTTCGATTCTCAGCTAGAGCATCTTCTGTATGGAGACATGCGTGAATGGGCGTACCTTCATTGAAGGTTGTGCGCCAGGGCTGGCAACTCGGCAGGTAAAAATCTACTGCCAATCATTAGCGGACCGAGTTCCGCTGTGGCGACCCCCTAACCGGGAAAAGGCGAAAGACACAACAACAACAACATTGTTAAGAGTAGAATTCACTGCTGGAGTTCTGACTCTTGTGAATCCTGGGCTGCAGAGACCCAGCTCACCTGAATACCAGAGCTTTCACCTTCCTCATCTGCACCTGGCAGACTCCCGTATTCAAGTCAAGGCGGTGGTGGTATCAACAGACATCAGCCAGCATCATCTTCAGGTCTTTCTTGCGCTCCTTGGAGCCACTACATGACCTACCCAATGATGACATACCCCATGTAGAAGTGCATAACTATGAAGCCCCCCTCCCCCTAAGTCTGTACCTGCAGGCTGCTGGTTATATCCTGGACAGGGAATATGTGATCTGGAATGAAATGGGGCAGGGGGTGTAGTCTGGGTACTCTCCCCCAACCTACAGGGGTATTGGGGATATAGGGAAAATAGGAAGGAACTGGTAATGCAACAGTAATCTCAAACATCCACATTTATGTTAAGATCCTATACAACTGTACTATGTTCTTTCTAATTCACTGTTGCAATATTGACACTTGGAATTACTCCCAGAGCTTAACAGAAAGAGGGTGGCTGGACTGTTGTGCAGGGAGGAGACAAAGGCCTTGCAAAATGACCATGGTAAAACTGGCCTGGAAATGCTATGCAAGCCATCATGTTTGGCAAAAGTTCCAAAATGGCCTATGCAATTACTCCTCTAAGGACAGCAGTGGTAGTCACTATGTCCTTGATCTACCATTATGGTAAGACTTCTACATAACTGTAGTATGTTCTTATAGGTTGGTACTAGGCTACCGGCCCTAGGGCCTACACAAGCCTAGCCATAACAATTCCCTGGATATTTCTTCCCACAATATTTACTTCCTGGACCCCTGTCTAGCAGGGAGAATGACGTAATCCCTGGGGTGAATTTCCTATCTCCCATACAATCGTCAATGTTCTTTCTGAAGAGGGCCAAGGAGGTGCTCTGCTTGACATGTATGGGCAGTCTATTCCAGAGTATGGGGAGTCTCTGGGTCAGGAACCTATCCCTCCAGCATGTTTTGTTCATTGTGATGATGGTTTAGATCTCTTGAGCGTGTGGCTCTGAGGGATTGGGATTTCCTTAAATGGAGCATGTCCAACAGCTCAGGGTTTGACAAGGCCTTGTATGTTAAGCAGAGATCACTTCTGAGTAGAAGATATGCCAGAGTATAGCTTTTTTAGACTGTCAGCATAGGGCATCTGCTTTAGGCCTGTGATTCTTTTAGTGAGGTATTTCTGCAGTCTTTCCAGTTGTTGCAGATGTCTTGTGAGGTACATACCAAACGGGGTGTTGTACTCTATTAATGGGTCTAATGAGGGATAAGTACAGTTGGGCAATGACCTCCTTTTTTCTGGATGAAAACCCCTTAGTGATGAGGTGTGCCACATAGAAGGATTTCCTGACTGTTGTGGCGATGTGGTTATCGAAGGTGAGACCACTGTTCACCTGTGTCCCTAAGTCTCTCATCACACTTTCGGTGTTTAGTGTACTGCCACCTATGTGGTAATTCATTGGTACATGGTTTTTCCCAAACAGGATAATTATACATTTCTTGGCATTAAGCTTGACCCCATGGCTCTGGCACAAAGCATCTGTTTCTTTAAGGCCCTTTTGTAGAACATCCACATCATTTGGGGATTCAATAATGGCTCCCAGTTTGCAGTCATCTGCAAACTTAGTTAGCCAGAGTCCCTTAGTGTTGGCCTGTACTTCAGAGAAGTAGACGCCAAACAAGAGCGGTCCCAGGACTGAACTCGGAGATACTCCACTTGTTACCTATTTCACTGTTGCAGTATTCCTTATAATACTGAAAGTGCAAAAGCTCACAAAGAGAGGGAGGACGAAGGACTAGCAGAGCCCTCTAGGAACCCATAACGGATGGCCCTATTAAAACCAGATCTAGCCCTGGATATCACATCCATCTTATTGTACTTAGTAAAAGTTGGAACAAAAGTCGAAGTAGCTACCTCAAGAATCAAGTTAGTGTCTAAACCCTTGAAGAAAGCAGAGGAAGCTACAGCCCTAGAAGAATGACCCTTAACTGAAGGAGTAAGTCTATTGCCATGAAGAGAAAAATAAATGGCTTTAGATATCCAAGAAGAAATAGTTTGCTTAGAAACAGCCAATGCCAAAGATCTGGGATGAAAGAAAATAAAATGCTGATCAGATTTGTGAAAAGCTTTAGTCTTATCCAAATAAAGTTTCAGTTGTCTATGCATATCCAAACTGTGCAAAACCTTCTCACTAGCAGAAAGCGGACAAGGCATAAAAGTGGGCAAATGAACAGACCAATTAAGAGAGAGCTCATTCATCACTCTGAGTATAAAAGAAGGATTAGTATGAAGGGGCACCCTGTCTTTATGGAAAACTACAAAGGGGGAACAGCCATAAGGGCTTGAAGCTCAGCCACCAATCTGGCAAAGTAAGAGCCAATATAAGAACAGTCTTCCAAGAATGATGCTGCAAGGAAGCTGAAGTCACAGGCCCAAAAGAAGCCTGAGTCAATTTCTCCAAAACAAAATTAAGATCCCAGGAAGGAGGGACAGGTGTCCTGGGAGGTCTAATATGAATGGCACCTTTAAGAAACCATTTAGCCTCCAATCAAGAGACTAAAGGGGGGGGGGGTTGCTAGAGGCAGACAAGCAAAAATGGCCTTAACAAAAGAATATGCAAACCCAGCATTGAGCAATTCACACAGGCACAGATAAGAGAAAACCAAAGGAACAGCCACAAAAAGTTGAGATCCAGGTTACATGGAAGACACCAAAACAGAAAACCTCTTCCATAGTGGGTTTCCTGGCTTCCTGCAGCACCCTAAGCACATCCTCAGAGAGAAAGGTGGCTATAGGGGATGAAAATCCTACCAACAATAGTGTCAGTTGAAGAGTGGACAGGTGGGGATGGGTGAGAGATCCTTTGTCTTGTGTGAGTAGGTCCACTTCTGCATAGTAATTGTGACTGCCATTGGCAAAATGCAGAAGCGGGAACCAATGCTGTCTAGGACAAAAGGGAGTCACCAGCAAGATTTTGGACTTTTGGAATGAGATGAAGGCATAAAGAAAAGTACAGTTGTGTACACTTACCATAAATGTACATGTTCAAGTGTATTCACTGTTGCAGTCATCACATCTGGGCTATCTGCGTGCAGTAGCCCTCAGTCGGCCTGATTATCAAAGTCTTGGGTCCTGCGTCGGTTGCTGTCTCATCTTCCATGACATCAGGTAGTTAGGGGTATAAAGCATGCAGCCGACGCCATTACATCAGTTTTTTCTTTCCCCAGATGTCAGGTGCCCCCCTAATGGGAAGCAATTAAATATACATATGCAAGGTTATACCTCCAACAAAAAAGCAAATACACCAAAAAGTTTTTAAGCACAGTAAAGGAGAATAGAAGTATAGCCAAAAGAAGTCAGGGGGCTGGAGGAAGGGTAACTAGGACTGCAACAGTGAATACACTCGAACATCTACATTTATGGTAAGTGTACACAAATGTACTATGTTCTTCATGTTTCTCTGTTGCAGTCATCACATTTGGGTAGATCCCAAAGCTAAGGATGGGAGGAGGAATTTAGATAATATTTGGACCAGCTATAAGGCCCTGCAAGACTGCAGTGGCAAAGCCAGCAATGGATTTAGAGAAAATTGGCAAAGGGTAATGCCTGGTGAAAATATGTACAGAACTCCAGGTAGCAGCTTCTAGGATGTCCCTGGTAGGGACACCTCTGAGAAAGGCTGTAGAGGTAGATGCAGCCCTGATTGTGGTCTTATCCCCTATGGGGTAGGTTTTCCATGGTGCTTATAACAGAAATGAATGCAATGGCCTATCCATTCTGAAATGGTTTGCTTTGAAATGGCCTTCCCCTCTGCCCCTGCAGCAAATGCCACCAGCAGTTGTTCAGATGATTTCCTTTGAGGTTTAGTCCTGTCCAAATAAAATCTAAGTTGTCTGTGCACATCTAAGGAGTGCAGTATCCATTCCCCTTTGATCTGTGGATTAGAAAAGAAGGTTGGCAAATGAATGGACTGATTAAGAGCCACACTGGATACTACCTTGAGCATGAAGGATGGATTAGTCCTGAGGGACACCCTGTCTGCATGAATGATGATGAAAGGCTCCACTGCCATAAGGGCCTGTAATTCAAATACCCTTCTTGCTGAAGTGAATTTTAACTCTGCACTTGCAGCTGGCTCAAAAAGAGGTAGAGTGAGTTTTTCCAATACAAGGTTAAGCTCCCAGGCTGGAGTTGGGGCTCTTCTGGGTGGTCTTAAGTTTTTAGTTCTTCTGAGGAACTACTTGAGCAGTGGATGAGAGAAGAGAAGAGGGGTGGTTCTGTGTTGTAATGAGCTGAAATGGCAGAGGCATGAATTTTGATGGAGAAAAAGGAAAGGCCCTTGTGAAGCATCTCAGTTAAGTATTGAAGAATCGGAAGTAAATTGGGCTGTGCACATCCTTTGAGTTTGGTTCCAGGAAAATAATCTTTTTCATTTTTCAGCATAAGATTTTCTAGTGCTAGGCCTCCTTGCCTCCAAATTGACATCCAACACTTGTTTACTGAGGGATGGTAATGGAGAGATTAGGTAATTAGCCAGGCTCAGACCCCTGCCCTGCTGTCCCAGCAGGAGGGCCATATTCTGCATCCTCAGCTTCAAGCCCTGAACCTGGCAGCCTGGCTAATTACCTAATCACCTAAAAATGAAAAAGATTATCTACCTCTTTTTGAGCCAGCTGCAAGTGCAGAGTTAAAATTCACTTCAGCAAGAAGGGTATTTGAATTACAGGCCCTTATGGCAGTGGAGCCTTTCATCATCTTTCATGCAGACAGGGTGTCCCTCAGGACTAATCCATCCTTCATGCCCAAGGTAGTATCCAGCGTGGCTCTTAATCAGTCCATTCATTTGCCAACCTTCTTTTCTAATCCACAGATCAAAGGGGAGTGGATACTGCACTCCTAATTAGTTTCTCTGGCATGAGGAAAGCCATCTGGGAAGTTGTGTTCAAGCTTGCTCCCAGGAATACATTGTTGACAGCGTACAAGATGTGATTTATTTTCGTTTATGGTGTACTCCAGACAAGTTAGCACCTTTTGTACAAATTCCAGATGATTCAAAAGTATGTCCTGGCTTTCTGCCTGAATTAGACAATCGTCCAGGTATGGGTATATCTGAATATTTCTTTGCCTGCAAAAAGCAATGACTGGAGCTAGGCACTTTGTGAATACCCTGGGCGGAGTAGATAAGACAAAGGGCAGTGCAGAGAACTGATAATGCATGTAGCCTGCTTTGAAACGTAGGTATCTTCTACAAGATTCCCTGATTGGGATGTGCAGGTAGGCTTCCTTTAGATCCAGTGTTGCCAACCTGGCATCCTTGCCTAGCATGGGAAGGAACTGGTGAAGGGTTAGCATCTTGAATTTTGGGATCACCAAAAAGGTGTTTAGGATAGAAAGGTCCTGGATAGGACGCCATGAGTTGTCTTTTTTGGGTACCAGGAAAAGTCTTGTAGAAACCTTGTCCCTTTTCCTCTTCTGGTACAGTTTGAATGGCCCTTATGCTTAAGAGAGAGAGAGTAGTTGCTTTTGACCCTCTGCCCAATGATTTGGGGGTAGATCTGGCGAACCGTTTGGGGTTGGTAATGTGTGGAAATGAAATCTGTATCCTTGGGAAACTATATTTAAAACCCATTTGTCCTGGGTAGAGTTCCCAGTTTTTTGCCTGCAGAGCAATCTTTCCCCCTAAAGGAGCAGTCATTTGAGAAGGGCTTGGAAGTTTTAAAGTTAAGTCATTGAGACAATTTACCATATGGGGGAGTCTTACTACTCCCTAACTTGGAAGTGGGTGCCCCCCACTGCTTATAGGATCATAGGTTCATAGGATGGTACCAGGCTATCAGCCCTAGGGCCTACACAAGCCTAGCCATAACAATTCCCTGGTTATTTCTTCCCACACTATTTACTTCCCTGGACCTCTGTCTAGCAGGGTGACTGACATGATCCCTGGGGTGAATTTCCTTTCTCCCATCCAATCGTCAAGGTTCCTTTTGAAGAGGGCCAAACAGACACGCTGCTTGACATGTATGGGTAATCTATTCCAGAATCTGGGGAGTCTCTGGGTCAGGAACCTATCCCTCCAGCATGTTTTGTTTATTGTGATGACAAGGTTTAGTTCCCTGGAGCGTGTGGCTCTGACAGATTGGGATTTCTTTTAAGTGTAGCATGTCTAACAGCTCTGGGTTTGACATGGCCTTGTATGTTAAGCAGAGATCGCCGCTGAGTAGACAATATGCGACAGAGTATAGCTGGAGTTTTTTAAGGCGGTCAGCGTTTGGCATCTGATTTAAGCCTGTGATTCTTTTAGTGAGGTATTTCTGCAGCCTTTCCAGTTGTTGCAGATGTCTTGAGAGGTACATACCAAACGGGGCGTTGTATTCTATAATGGGTCTAATGAGGGATGAGTACAGTGGGACAATGACCTCCTTTTTTCTGGATGAAAAGCCCTTAGTGATGAGGTGTGCCACATAGTAGGATTTCCTGACTGTTGTGGCGATGTGGTTATCGAAGGTGAGACCACTGTCCACCTGTGTCCCTAAGTCTCTTATCACACTTTCGGTGTTTAGTGTACTGCCACCTATATGGTAATTCACGGATACATATTTTTTCCCAAAGGGGATAACTATACATTTCTTGGCCTTGAGCTTGAGTCCATGGCTCTGGCACTAAGCATCTGTTTCTGTAAGGCCCTTTTGTAGAGTATCCACATCATTTGGGGATTCAATAATGGCTCCCAGTTTGCAGTCATCTGCAAACTTTGTTAGCCAGAGTCCCTTAGTGTTGGCCTGTACTTCAGAGAAGTAGATGCTTAAGCAATTCAACAATATGCTGTTGATACTTTAACATATGAAACTGGCAGTTTAGTCCTGTGAGTACCCTGGGACTGAAGCCTGGGTGTTCTACTGGTTCTGGGTTTGGGCCAAGAAGGCCTGGAAGAGGCAGGAAAGGACCAATTCTTAGAGGGTCAATGCCTACTAAATCTTGGAGGCTGTACTTGTAGAAAATCTTTAACAGTTTGCATAGATTTAGCTTTTTCCTCCATCTTTTTAAGTACTACTTCTGCTTTGTTGCCAAACAGGCATTCCTGAGTTAAGGGAACATCCAGCAATTTAGCTTTAACATGATCTAGCAAAGATTGCTCCTTAAGCCAAGCATGCCTTCTAAGTACCGACCCAGTGACAGCAGCCCTGCAAGATGCCTCTAGTGAATCAAAACCACACTGCAAAGTAGGTTTTCCAACTTGTTCAGCAGAATGCATTAAATCCTGTAAATCCTTATTTTCAGCACAGTCAGGAATCAACATAATTTTCTGCTTAAGCAATTCAATAATATGCTGTTGATACTTTAACATATGAAACTGGCAGTTTAAGGCCCTAATAGCCAAGGTTGCAGAAGTGTATACCTTCTTACCCAATTTATCCAGCGCCCTGGAATCTCAGAGGGGGTAGGAGTTTTGGCAGAAGTAGCCTTAATGCCCTTGGGTCTCTGCAAAATAGTCTCAGGATCCGCAGTAGGATTTTTAAAAAGAACTTGTGAGAGTCAGGAACCCTGTAATATCTATCAGGTTTTCTGGGAGTTGGAGGTAAAGAGTCAGGGGCCAAGCTAGATTCTGAAAAGGCATCATCAACAATGTCTAGTACAGGGGGTATAGCTAAAGGCCTGGTAAGAAATCCCCAAGCCTCTTTTTAGAATCAGAGTAATCCTAGCTTTCCCAGTAAAAATGCTCCCTAAGAGTATGTAAGGTCTCACCAAAAGAGAAATCCTCTGGAGGGGAAGCAGAGGGAAGAGTCCTCTGCATCAGAATCCTCAAAAGTAGATAAGGGTAAATCCTGGTCATCAGAGGAAAAGTACAGTTTTGTACCTACCATAAATGTAGATGTCCGATAGATATGCAACTGCAGTCCTGACATATGGGTTGTCCTGCCTCAGGCAGCCCCTCGGTCGGCCGGATTCCAAAGTCTGGGTCCGGCGTCGGCTGATGTCGCCTCCTCCCCGACGTCATAGCTGCTGGAGTATAAAGGCATCCGCCGACGCCATCTTCTTCAGTGTTTCTTGCCCCAGATGCCAGGTGCCCTCCAAGGAAGGCTAATATTTGTGAATGGATAGGCAAAAAATTCCAGACATGCACAACAGTAATAAACAGATACACCATAATAGATAACCCCAGCTGAAAAGGAGAGGGGGAATGGACCCAAGGGAAAAAAGCAGTGGGGTAGGAGGGAGGGAAAACCTGACTGCAGTTGCATATCTATCGGACATCTAAATTTATGGTAGGTACAAAACTGTACTATGTCCTTCAAGAATGCAACTGCAGTCCTGACATATGGGTTGAATACCATAGCCAAGCTGGGGGTGGTAGGATCTAAGCTAGAGATGGTGTAGCTAAAAGACCCTGCAGGACTGCAGATGCAAAGCCTGCTCGGGATCTGGAGTATAAAGGCAGGTTGTAGTGTCTGGTAAATGTATGCACGGAGCTCCATGTAGCATCCTCTAGAATGTCCTTTGTAGCCACTCCTCTTAGAAAGGCTGTGGATGTGGCTATAGCTCTAGTTGAGTGTGGCCTAATATTGGCTGGCACACCCTTTCCATGGAAAGAGTAACAGAATCTGATGCAGTGTCCAATCTGATGCAGTGTCCAATCCATTTTGAAATTGTTTGTTTGGAGACTGCCTTTCCTTGCACTCCGGCAGCATAGGCTACAAATAGCTGGTCAGACTTCCTGGTGGTCTTTGTTCTGTCCAAGTAGTAGCGTAGTTGTCTGTGTATGTCCAAAGTATGTAGTAGCTTTTCCCCTTTATTTTGAGGATTGGGGAAGAAGGTAGGCAGGTGAATTGCTTGATTTAGAGACACCCTGGATATCACTTTTGGCATGAATGAAGGATTGGTCCTTAGAGAAACTCTGTCCTGATGAAAGATGAGAAAGGGAGGTACTGCCATGAGGGCCTGTATCTCCGAGACCCTTCTTGCTGAGGTAACTGCCAACAGGAAGACTGTTTTCCAGGAGAGAAATTGCATTTCTGAAGATGCTGCTGGTTCAAAAGGAGGAAGAGTTAATTTTTCCAAGACATAGTTGAGGTCCCATGCAGGAACTGGTGGTTTCCTGGGAGGTTTGATATTCTTTATCCCTCTTAGAAACTGTCTCAGCAAGGGATGCGAAAACACAGGTGGGTCACAGTTGTAATTTGCTGAGATTGCTGAAGCATGAATTTTAATGGAAGAATATGAGAGGCCACTATGAAACATTTCTGCCAAGTATTCTAATATCTGAGGTATGCTCATTACTGATGCATCCTGACCCTTGTTGGCATTCCAGATGATGAATCTCTTCCACTTGGCCGAGTAGGTTTTTCTGGTGGAAGGTCTGCGTGCTTCCAGCAAGATTTCCTGAACCTTTTCGGAGAGAGGTGCATGGGGCAAAGTCATGGGACCCTCCAAGCTGTCAGTTGTAATGTTTTCAGGTTTTGATGAACAGTCCTGTAATTGTGCTGAGTTAGGAGCAATGGCCATTGGGGCAAGGGCCATGGCTTGGTTTGAGTTATGCTCAGTAGCAAGGGATACCAATGCTGCCTCGGCCAGTCTGGAGCTACCAATATTCCCTTTGGTTGCTCTGCTTTGATCTTCAGTAACACCTTGGTGAGTAGTGGTAGAGGAGGGAATGCATAGATTTTTAGGGCATTCCAGCTGAAGGAGAGAGCATCCGTTCTCCAGGCTAGAGGATGGTGTGTCCTTGAGCAGAACGCGTCCAGGAGGTGATTGTGATGAGAAGCAAAGAGATCTATGTCCGGTCTTCCCCAAGCAGTTGTTATTTGTGAGAAAATGTGTGGATGCAGCATCAATTCATGTGGATCCACAAAATCTCTGCTCAACCTGTCCGCCAGAACATTGTCCTTGCCCGGAACAAACTGGGATTGCAAATAAATGTTCAGATTCAGGGATTTTTCCCAAAGAGCCATTGTTAGTCTGCAGAGAGGGTACGAGTGAGTGCCTCCTTGTTTGTTTATATACCACATGACCGTGGTGTTGTCTGTCCTTATTAGCAGATGGCCCTGTTGAAGCGATTTTCCAAAGGCTTCTATTGCATGTATCACTGCCAACATCTCTTTTTGATTTATGTGCAGAGGTATTTCCGTGGGAGTCCATTTACCTTGAATGCATCTGTCCTCCATGTGTGCCCCCCATGCATGATCTGAGGCGTCTGTTGTAATGGTTTGACTTGCTTGAGCCTTGTTGAAAGGCATGCCTTGGTTGAAATGGCTTGCTTGAGCCCACCACAAAAATTCCCTTTGCAGGCATGGGATGAGTGGTATTATGTCTTCTAGGTTGTGGCTGTGTTGAGACCATAAGCTTTTTAGGTACCATTGTAGCTTTCTCATGTGTAGTCTTGCCAGAGGGATCAGAAGAATGCAAGATGCCATGAAACCCAGGGCCTGCAGGATCTTCCTTGCGGTCAGCTGGGTAACTTTTGCTAGGCTTTTGAAGTAATCTGGTAAATGCTGTTGTTTCTCCTCTGTGAGGAAAGCCATTTGTGATTGTGTGTCCAGGTTTGCTCCTAGAAAAATAATATTTTGGGATGGCAGTAGTCTTGATTTTTGAATGTTGACTGTGTATCCCAAAGCTTGAAGCAACTGAATGACACAGTCCAAGTTTTTTACCAAGGTTTGTTTGCTGTCTGCTTGTATGAGGCAGTCGTCCAGGTAAGGGTATATTTGAATCCCTTGGAGTCTGCAATGTGCAACTACTGATGCCAGGCATTTCATGAACACTCTGGGCGCAGTAGATAAGCCAAACGGCAATGCTGAGAATTGATAATGCTCTGTTCCTGCAAGAAATCTGAGGTATCTTCTGCAGCTTTGTCTGATTGGGACATGCAGGTATGCCTCCTTGAGGTCCAGAGTAACCAGCCAAGACCCCTTGCCCAGCATGGGAAGGAATTGCTGTAACGTCAGCATTTTGAATTTTGGCACAATAAGAAAAGTGTTTAGAACGGACAAGTCCAGTATAGGCCTCCATTGCTTTTCTTTTCTTGGAACAAGGAACAGCCTTGAGTAGAATCCCTGGCCTTGTTCCAGTGGAGGAACCTTTTCTATAGCTTTTATTTGTAACAGCTTTGAAACTTGTAAAAGAGCCTCTGCCCTTTGATTTTGTGGCAGGTTTGGCATGCCTTGTCTCATTGGTAAGGTATGGAAGTGGAACCTGTAGCCTCTGTCTATTATGTCCAGAATCCATTTGTCCTTGGTTAAAATGTGCCAGTTCTTTGAGAATAAGGATAATTTTCCGCCTAGAGGTGCTTTTCTTTGAGCCTTGGTAGGCGGAGTGATAGTCAAGTCATTGTGATTGTCCCTGTGGTGCGGGTGAACTCCCTGCGCCACTTCTCTGATTTGGTGGTTGCCATTGGCGGCCCCTGTAGGAGCCTCGGTATTACCCTCTACCTTGAGCACGCCTGTTTTTTCCCCATTGTAACTTGTCTGAGTCCGGAAAGGACCAATTCATTGAAGGCCAATTCCTGCTGAATCTGGGGGGCTGAACCTGGAGGAAATCCTTGACAGTCTGTACTGATTTAGCCTCTTCCTCAATAGACTTCAACACATCCTGTGCATTAGCACCAAAAAGCTTCTGTTTTTCCAGAGGTGCATCAAGGAGCTTAACTTTAACATGGTCTGGCAGAGGTTGTTCTTTCAACCAAGCATGTCTACGAATGACGGCCCCTGTCATGGCTGCCCTACATGAAGCTTCCAATGCATCATAACCACACTGAAGAAAATGATTGCTAACCTGCTGAGTGTTATGAACCAGATCCTGCAATGCCTTTCTATCTATAGGCTCAGGAGAGGCTAACTGTTTCTGCAAATCATCCATTAAGTAATCCTGGTACTGAAACATATGAAAAAGGCAGTTGAGTGACCTCATGGCAAGGGTGGAAGAGGTATAAACTTTTTTGCCCCATCTCCCCAGGGACCTAGCTTCCCTGTCAGTGGGCAGAGGGTTTTTGGCCGAGGAAGTAGCCACTGCCTTGGGGCCCTGTGAAATAGTTTCTAGATCCACAGAGTGGGCCTTAAAAAGATGCTTATGGGTTTCAGGGACCCTGTAATATCTGTCAGGCTTGACAGGAGCAGGAGGGAGAGAATCAGGTGAAGCACTGGAGTCTGAATATACATCATCAAGGACATCCAGCACTGGAGGGATAGCTAAAGGCCTGTGTTGGGGTAGCTTAAGGAAGGTACGTAGCCTTTTCCTGGAGTCAGAAAATTCCTGACCCTGCCACTGAAAATGTTCTCTCATGGAGTGGAGTACTTCACCAAAAGAAATATCCTCTGGAGGAGAGGCAGAGGGAATTGAATCCTCAGCATCCGAGTCCTCATAGGCCTGGAAGGATTCTCCCTGAGTATCTGAGTGCTCTGAATCCCCAGAGGCTTCATCTGAAGAGAGGGTGTCTGTCTGCTCAGTTCTAGGCCTTTTTATCAGAAGAGGGGCCCTGAACAGCAGGTTTAGGATGGGCCTTGGCCTGGCTGGCAGCCTTGGCAACAAAGGCCTTGATGGACATGGATACCGGAGGCCTAGCTGCCCCACGTGCAGGGGTAACCTTGTCCACAGGAATGGTGTCGGGTAAATCTAGAGCTTCGGTTTCTGGTGGAAAATCAACAACCGGCACCGTTGTGGTCTCTGGGACCGAAGAACGCGTTAACGCGGTGTCGTCGGTCTGGGGCGGTAGAATTACCGCTTCCGAAGGGGCCGATGCACTCGCGGAGGGCTTAGGCATGGTATCGGTGGAAGACACGGGCCGGATGTCGGTCCCGGTCCTTGCGTTTTTTGGTAGTTTGTGTTGTCGGTTGTTCCGACGGCATGATATATGCGAAAGATTCGCCAAAAAAGTCTACGGCAAATTCTGCCCGGTGCCTGAGAGTGCGCTTATTAAAGCAAGCACAGGCAGCACAGGCCGAGACGTCGTGGTCTGGGCCCAGGCAGGGGAGGCAGTAAGAATGGAAGTCCTTATGAGGTATTTGTTTACTACAAGACAAACAGTTATTAACTTTTTCAAATTTTTCTGACATTGGCTGAGGCAAGAAAAAATGTTCCCCAACGGGGTACTTAGCTTTTAGATGACTTCGGTAACTGAAACACAGGAGCTGACTGACCGGCACTTGTGAACTGCTTCTGCTTCGGGCACTGCGCGGCAAGAAAGACTGAAGAAGATGGCATCGGCGGATGCCTTTATACTCCAGCCGCTATGACGTCGGGGAGTAGGCGACATCAGCCGATGCCGGACCCAGACTTTGGAATCCGGCCGACCGAGGGGCTGCCTGAGGCAGGACAACCCATATGTCAGGACTGCAGTTGCATTCTTGAAGGACATCAGAAATTTCAGAATCCTGATCAGAAGTATCATAAGCAAATTCAGTCCTAGGTCTCTTAGAGGGGGGAGGTTGGCTTAGCAATAAGGTCTTCAGCCATTCTTATCATTTGTTTTTTAGGCACAAAGACCTGACCATGCAGTCTGGACATTGGTTTTCTAGGCATGGTTAGAGTTTAGGCCTTGAAGAAGATTGCATCGGTTTAACATGCAAGTCAGTAGGCCTAAATACAGCGGCTCCGGACCCATCCAAGGTAGAGATATCCGCAGGTTCCACAGTTGAAGCATCTCGTGGCATACTGGACTCCGAATGGGTCTCAGTAGTCTGCGAATCTGAAGTAGGTATCAGGGGCTGCAAAAACACCTCAATGAGTACCGGCGAACTGGCGACTAGCTTAGGAGAAGCGTCATTGGCAGCTTTAGACCTAGGCGGCCTGTCTCCGTCTTTATCTTTGTGTTTTTTTCGGAATGTCGGTAGTCGGATGGCTTACCGAAGACATATCTGGATAATTGAACGGAGTACCAAAATATTTAGAAGTGTAAATATACCAACGATGAATAGTTTGTTGTTTAAATAAGGCACAAAACCAACAGCGAGGTACATTGTGGTCAGGGCCTAGGCAAGGAATACAGTACGAATGAAAATCTTTATGAGATATTTGCTTTCCACAAGAAATACAATTATTGACTTTTACTGACATCGGTTTAGAGCAAGAAAAAGTTTCCCCAACGGGGTACTTAGCTTTAGTTTGAAGACTTCGGTTCTGAAACTCGAAAACGAAAATTTCATGAGTCAGCCGACCGGCACTTGCGAACTTCTTTTGCTTCGGGCACCGCACGGCAAGAAAGACTGATGTAATGGCGGCAGGTGCATGCTTTATACCCCTGACTACCTGACGTCATGGAAGATGAGACAGCAACCGACACAGGACCCAAGACTTTGATAATCAGGCTGACTGAGGGCTACTGCAAGCAGATAATCCAAATGTGATGACTGCAACAGTGAAACACGTAGATCATCATCCCTTTCCAGGAAAGAAAAGGTTGTCCACCTTTCAGACCAGAGGATGTGGGGCTCTGGCACAAAAAGAGAGGAAGCTGTCTGTTCAGAAGGGAGGCAAATAGATCTACTTGAGGAGTATCCCACTGGTAGACAATGTCCAGAAACGCATCCCTGTGAAGCATCCACTCAGGATTGTGATATGGGCTTGCTCAAAGTCTGCCACAATGTTATAACCACACTTGAAGTGCTAACCTGCACAGGGGATACAATCTTGTCTTTGCTTGCTGACATACCACACAACTGTTGCACTGTCTCTCAGTACCTTGAGAGACCCTGGAATGTAAAGAGGAAGAAATGCTTGATGAGTTGACAGAAGAGCTCTCATGTCTTACACACTGATGTGGTCTTTCATTTGTTGAAGGGACCAGAGGTCCTGCACTTTTACAGAGCCGAAGGAAACTCCTCATCCCACGTTTGAAGAATCTGTGAACAGCTCAAGAGAGCACTGGATTGAGGGACAACTGCTGAATCCACCACTGAATTTCCAGCTTGATGGAAGAGTGACTGAAATCTAGAGGATGAGTGCTGAAGCCAAACTGATTTTAGAAACCACTGAAGCTTTCTCATATGGAGTTTGGCTAGATGGAGCAAAGGAATGATGAAGGCCATGAAACCCAGAGCTCTTAGAAATTCCCTGGCTGTAAGGCCAGAGGAAAAAGGGATAGAAAGAAGGCAATAAAAATTAAGGCCTTGGGAGGAGGAAAGCATGCCATCATTGGACCAGTCTGGATCCTGCATCCCAGAAACACATAATCCATCGGGAAACACTTGGAAATTTACAGTGAACTCCAGGCTTTGCAGGAGGGAAATAGCAAAATGAAGATGCTGCAGTAGAATCTCTGGAGAGGAGGCCTGAAAAAAGTAGGTTGTTTAAGGAAAAACCTGTAACCCCTTTGGCCTGCAAAAAGCAATCACTGGAGTGAGGCATTTGGTGGATACCCTTTGGGCAGTAGAGAAGCTAAATGGCAAAGCAGAGAACTGAAAATGCCAGGAAGCAGAGAAATGAAAAAGTACAGTTTTGTACCTACCATAAATGTAGATGTCCGATAGGTATGCATCTGCAGTCATCACATATGGGTTGTCCTGCCTCAGGCATCCCTTCAGTCGGCCGGATTCCAAAGTCTGGGTCCGGCATCAGCTGATGTCGCCCCTTCCCCAACGTCAGAGCGCCTGGGGTATAAAAGCATCAGCCGACGCCATCTTCCTCAGTTTTTCTTGCCCCAGATGCCAGGTGCCCTCTAAGGAAGGCTAAATTTGGAGAAATGCAATAAATTCCAAACATGCACAAAAATATATACATATATATAAAAACAAATACACCATAATAGATAACCCCAGCTAGCTATGAGAGGGGAATGTACCCAAGAAATACCACAGAGGGGAAGGAGGGTAAACCTGACTGCAGATGCATACCTATCAGACATCTACATTTATGGTAGGTACAAAACTGTACTATGTCCTTCAAGGATGCATCTGCAGTCATCACATATGGGTAGAATACCATAGCCAATCTGGGGGTGGAGGATCTATGTAAAGGATGGTGTAGCTAAAATGCTCTGCAGGACTGCCGTAGCAAAGCCTGCTCTAGATCTGGAATATAAAGGTAAGTTGTAATGCTTGGAAAATGTATGCACGGAGCTCCATGTAGCAGCTTCTAAAATGTCCTTGGTAGCCACCCCTCTTAAGAAGGCTGTGGAGGTGGCTGTGGCTCTGGTCGAATGAGGTCTAATGTTAGCTGGCACAGTTTTTCCATGAAAGGAGTAACAGAAACGAATGTAATTTCCTATCCATTTTGAAATTGTCTGTTTTGAAATTGCTTTTCCTTGTGCACCAGCAGCATATGCTATAAACAACTGGTCAGTTTTTCTGTAATTTTTAGTTCTGTCCAAGTAGTAGCGCAACTGTCTGTGTATGTCCAGGGTGTGCAGAAGCTTTTCCCCTTTGTTTTGTGGATATGGAAAGAAGGTAGGCAGGTGAATAGCTTGGTTTAATGAGACCCTAGATACCACCTTTGGCATAAATGAAGGATTGGTTCTCAATGAGACTCTGTCTTGATGAAAAATAAGAAATGGCTGCACTGCCATGAGGGCCTGTAACTCAGATACTCTTCTTGCTGAGGTTATGGCCAGAAGGAACGCAGTCTTCCACGAGAGGAACTGTAGTTCTGCAGATGCTGCTGGTTCAAAGGGAGGCAGTGTTAGTTTTTCCAACACGAAGTTAAGGTCCCAAGTAGGCAGTGGTGATTTCCTTGGAGGATTGATGTTTTTAATTCCTCTTAGAAACTGCCTTAGCAGAGGATGAGAGAAGACAGGAGGATCAGTGTTGTACTCTGCTGAAATTGCTGAAGCATGAATTTTAATGGAAGAGTAAGACAGGCCATTGTGGAGCATTTCTGCTAAGTATTCCAGGATATGCGCCATGTTCATAACTGTTGCATCTAGGCCCTTTGAAGTGTTCCATGTGTGAAATCTTTTCCATTTTGCTGAGTATACTTTCGTGTGGAAGGCCTGCGAGCTTCCATGATGATATCCTTCACTCTCTTGGATAGCTTATCCTGGTGATGAGTCAAGGTATTTTCCAGGCAGCTAGCTGTAATGTTTTCAGGTTGGAATGCAGAGTTTTGTAATTGTGCTGTGTCAGGAGAAGCGGCCATTGTGGCAGTAGCCATGGTTTTGTCCACGACATGCTCTTTAGCAATGGGTACCAGTGCTGTCTTGGCCAGTCCGGAGCTATCAGAATCACTCTTGGCTGCTCTGCCCTGATCTTCAGTAAGACCTTGGTCATTAGTGGAAGAGGTGGGAATGCATACACTGTTAGATCTCTCCAGCTGAAGAGAGGGCGTCCACTTTCCATGCTTGTGGGTGGTATGTCCTTGTGCAGAATTTGTCCAGCTGATGATTGTGTGGGGAGGCAAAGAGGTCTATGTCCGGTCTCCCCCATGACTGTGTTATCTGATGGAAGATGTCTGGGTGCAGCATCCATTCATGCGCATCCATGATGTTCCTGCTTAAGCTGTCCGCCAGTATATTGTCCTTTCCTGGTACAAACTGGGATTGCAGCTGTATATTGAGAGTCAGGGAAAGTTCCCATAGATTCATTGCCAGTCTGCAAAGAGGGTAGGAATGGGTGCCTCCTTGCTCGTTTATATACCACATAACTGTAGTGTTGTCTGTCCTTATTAGCAGGTGGCCTTGATGTAGAAATAACTTGAAGGCCTCAATTGCATGTAACACTGCCAGCATTTCCTTTTGGTTTATGTGCATGCGTAGCTCTTTTTGTGACCATAGACCTTGAATGCATCTTCCTTCCATGTGCGCTCCCCATCCGTGGTCTGAAGCGTCCGTTGTAATGGTTTGGCTGGCTATTGGTTTGCTGAAGGGCAAACCCCTGTTTGACTGGCTTGCTTGAGCCCACCACAGAAATTCCCTTTGAAGGCATGGGATGAGTGGTATCAAAGTTTCCAAGCTGTGACTGTGCTGAGTCCATAAACTCCTTAGGTACCATTGGAGTTTCCTCATATGTAGCCTTTCTTGAGGAATCAGAAGAATGCAAGAAGCCATGTAACCCAGGGCCTGCAGGATTTTCCTTGCAGTCAGCTGAGTTTGTCTTGACAGGTTTTTGAAGTAATCCGGTAGTTGGTTTTGTTTTTCTTCTGTGAGGAAAGCCATTTGGGTGGTTGTATCTAGATCCGCACCCAGAAAAGTTATTCTTTGGGATGGTACAAGTCTTGACTTGTGAATGTTGACTGTATATCCCAAGGCCTGAAGAAGATAGATGGCATAATTCAAGTGTTTTACCAAAATTTGTTGGCTGTTCGCTTGTATAAGGCAGTCGTCCAGATACGGGTATATTTGCATCCCCTGAAGTCTGCAGTGTGCAATTACTGATGCCAGGCATTTCGTGAATACTCTGGGCGCAGTAGATAAGCCAAAGGGCAATGCTGAGAATTGATAATGCTCTGAACCTGCAAGAAATCTGAGGTGTCTTCCGCAGCTTTGTCTGATAGGGACATGCAGGTATGCCTCCTTGAGGTCCAGAGTTACCAGCCAAGACCCCTTGCCCAGCATGGGAAGGAGTTGCTGTAGAGTCAGCATTTTGAATTTTGGCACAATGAGATAAGTATTTAGTGCGGACAAGTCGGGAATAGGCCTCCATTGTTTTTCTTTTCTTGGAACAAGGAAGAGTCTGGAATAAAATCCTTGGCCTTGTTCTGCGAGAGGAACCTTTTCTATTGCTTTCATTTTCATTAAGTTGGAGATTTGTTTCAAAGCCTCTGCCCTTTGATTTGGTGGCAGGTCTGGCATGCCTTTTCTTTTCGGTAATGTGTGGAAATGAAACCTGTATCCTTTGTCTATTATTTGTAGTGTCCATTTGTCCCTTGTAATAATGTGCCAATTTTCTGAAAATAAGGAAAGCTTTCCGCCCAAAGGTGCTTCCAATTGAGCCCTGGTTGGCGGTGTCAAGGTAAAGTCATTGAGTCTGTCCTTGTGCAGCAGTTGTAGGCCCTGCACTACCTCTCTGGTTGGGATGCTGCCATTGACGTCCTCTGTAGGAGCCTCTAGCTTGCCCTCTACCTCTGGCACACCTGTTCTTGCCTCTCTGAAATCTGTCTGTGTCTGGAAAGGACCAGTTTTTGGAGGGCCAATTTCTGCTGAATCTTGGTGGTTGGACCTGCATAAAATCTTTGACTGTTTGTACAGATTTTGCCTTTTCAAATTTCTTTAAGACCTCCTGAGCAGTGGAGCCAAATAACTTTTGCTTTTCCAGTGGAGCATCCAAAAGCTTTGCTTTAACATGGTCTGGCAGAGATTGTTCCTTCAGCCAAGCATGCCTACGTATAACTGCACCTGTCATAGCTGACCTACATGAAGCTTCCAATGCATCATAACCACACTGCAAAAAATGGTTGCTAACCTGTTGTGAGTTATGTACCAGATCCTGAAGTGATTTGCAATCTAGGGGTTCAGGTGAAGACAGCTTTTTATGCAATTCATCTAACAAATATTCTTGGTACTGTATCATAAGAAATTGACAGTTTAAAGCCCTCATAGCAAGGTTAGCAGAAGTATACACTTTTTTACCCCATCGCTCTAAAGCCCTGGACTCCATTTCAGAGGGGAGTGGATTTTTTGTAGTGGCAGCTGTAACCCCTTTAGGGCCCTGGGAAAGTGTTTCTGGATCAGCAGAGTGGGCCTTGTAAAGGAAAAGGTGCGATTCCGGGACCCTGTAGTACCTATCTGGTTTGGCAGGAGCCGGAGGGAGAGTGTCAGGGGTCGTGCTTGATTCCGAGTACACATCATCAATGACATTCAAAACAGGGGGAATAGCCAAAGGTCTATGCTGAGGCAAATGCAAGAAGGTCCTTAATCTCTTCCTGGAATCAGAGAATTCTTGGCCCTGCCATTGGAAATGCTCCCTCATAGTGTGCAACGTTTCCCCAAAAGACAGTTCTTCAGGAGGGGAGGCCGAAGGGATAGATTCCTCTGCATCTGAATCCTCGTAGGCCGAAAAAGCCTCCTCCTGGTAGTCCAAGAGGGCAGAGCCAGCAGAGGCCTCATCTGAGGAGAGGGGATCAGAGGGCTCAACCCTGGGCCTTTTTGCTGTAGAAGGTTGAGAGCCCCTGTCCGGATGAGGCTGAGAGCCCCTAATTAATGAAATAAGGTCCTCTGCTAGGCTAAGGATCTGAGAACCTGTAGTGGGTCCCTGAGGGATAACCCTGGGAGGCATAGATTTTGAGTGTTTAGCAGCTTTAGCCCTAGAGAATGCCTTAATAGACATGGATGCAGGAGGCCTGGCTGCACCACGTGCTGGTGTAGTTTTGTCTAAGGGAATGGTGTCGGAAGGTTCCTGGACACCAGATTCCAAAGGAGATTCAACAACCGAGACAGTAGTGGCCTCCGGGGCTGAGGTTGTCGGTTGTACGGTTTCGGTGGACTGTAGTACCAAGGACTCGGTTTCACCCGAAACCGAGACACTCGCGGTAGGCCTGGCCGCGGTTTCAGTCAAAACCGCGGACTGCGGGTGTCGGTCCTTGTCCTTGCGTTTCTTCATTAAATGTGAAGTCGGAGTCTTCGACGACATTTTGTAAGCAAAACTAGCCCCAAAAAATTCCTCTGCAAACTCCGACCGACGTCTTAGAGTGCATCGGTTGAAGGAAGCACAGGCGGAACAGGCCGAGACGTCGTGGTCTGGGCCTAGGCAAGGTAGGCAGTAAGAGTGGAAATCCTTATGAGGTATTTGTTTCCCACAAGTTAAGCAATTATTAATTTTATCTGACATCGGCTGAGGCAAGAAAGAGTCCCCAACGGGGTACTTAGCTTTTGAAGTCTTCGGTTTAGCTGAATTACAGGAGATGGCCGACCGGCACTTGCGAACTGCTTCTGCTTCGGGCACCACGCGGCAAGAAAGACAGAGGAAGATGGCGTCGGCTGACGCTTTTATACCCCAGGCGCTCTGACGTCGGGGAAGGGGCGACATCAGCCGACGCCGGACCCAGACTTTGGAATCCGGCCGACCGAAGGGCTGCCTGAGGCAGGACAACCCATATGTGATGACTGCAGATGCATCCTTGAAGGACATCTTCCTGAAAAGGGGATGAATAAGGTATATGAAGATAAGCATCCCTGAGGTCCAGAAAAACTAGAAAAGCCTGAGGAAGCAGCAGAGGAAAAAAGTCTGAATGGACAACATCTGAAAAATGGACCTTCAGAAAGCTGTTTAGATGAGAGAGAGATCCAGAATGGGTCTCCAAGTGCCCTCCTTCCTGGGGACGAAGAACATTCTGGAATAAAACCCCTTCCCCCTTTGAGACACTGGAACTTCCTGAATAGTTCCCAAGTCAACAGACCCTGAAGCACTTCCAGAAAAAATGTGAATTATTCTTGAGGGGGCTGAGGAATGCTTGAGAGGGGGAAGAGATTTCCAGACCATGTAATACCCCTGGCAAACGATGGAAAGAACCCAGGAATCTTGGGTACATTTTAACCAAACAGGAAGACATAGGGAAAGCAAACAAGAAAGAGGAATGTGGCTGAGAAGTACAGGATTGTCAGACAACACTTGGTTTGTCAGGGAAGGGAGATTTTAGAGCAGTCTGGGTAGCCTTAGCAGGGGGAGCGCTGCCACCACTCTTCTTACCTTTGGGAGAGGGTGAGACTTGCCTACAAACAAAAAGGCCAGCTTATCAGGTTAATTTGTTAGGAAGTTAAGTACAGAAGAAACAGAGATATGTTTTAGATCTCGTAAAGACTTACAAATCACCATCATTATCAGTAGCAGCAGCACCACACAAATGCTTGCTATCCAGAGGAGCATCCATCAACCTAGTCAATGTCAGAGAAAGGTTGAAGCCAAAGCCAGAAATCTCTCCTCACAACACAGCCAAAAGCAGCAGCCCTAGAGGAGGCATCTGCTGCATTTAATAGTGGTGGGCCACCTGAGAAGAAGTCCCTAACAAGTGGAGAGCAGAAGTCTTCTCCCCTCAGAGTCAGGAAAGCTCGAGACACAGGAGTCAAAATACATCTAGTCATACAGGTCTGATAACTGGCAGCCCTAAAAGCAAGGGTAGTTGAGGTATAAACATTCTTACCCAGTCTTTCCATAGTCTGACTGTCATTATCAGAAAGAAGCAGCTTTGTAGAAGGCAGAAACTTTGATGGCTTGTCAGATGCCACAGACACCACAGAGGTGCCAGCTGATGGGCACTTTTAAACGAACTTGCAATCATCAGACACCTTATAAAACATATAGGTGCTTTGGGAGCTGGGTCTGAGACTCCGATGAAGTAGAAAAGGCATCCAACAAGGCAGTCAGGACAGGAGGAACAGCAGAAAGTGTCCATTTGCAAAAGCTAGTAACACCTTTTCTGAACCTCAGACACCTGGGCACAACCTCACTTGAAAAATTCCATCATTCTGGAAACTGTATCCCCAAAGGAAATCTCCTCAAAAGTAGAGTCAGGACTAGTGGACTCCTCTTCCTCAGAGCCATAATCTAAGGGAGAAGGACTCTGGGAAGAATAGGCAAGAGATTCCTCATCCGAATTCTCCTCCTCCTCATAGGAATCTTGCTCCTTAGGCCTCTTAAGAGGTATAGAAGACCAAGGGGGCTGGAACAGAAACAACTTGAAGAGGTTTCAAAGCCATAAGGGCAGTAAAATCTTGAGTGAAATTCTGCCATTCACTCTGGGGGTCCTTAAGGACAGGAGAAACATGTTTAGTTTTTTGTTTCTTTAAAGGGACATCGGCCTTGGAGAACTTAGAAGGCTCAGACCCAGTATGACACTAAAGTACAGTTTTGTATACTTGCCATAAATGTAGACGTTCGAGTGTATTCACTGTTGCAGTCATCACACTTGGGTTATCTGCCTGCAGGTAGCCCTCAGTCGGCCCGAATACTAGAAACTTAGTATTTCTGCATCGGTTGCCGTTGCTCCAGGAATTATGTCGGGTATAAAAACGGGCAGCAGATGCCATTGCATCAGTTTTTCTTGCCCCAAATGTCAGGACTCCCCCAAACAGGGAGCTAAGTTATGGTGGGAAAAACACCACCAGTAAAAAGTAAATACCAATACCCCTGAAGGGGGTGAGTAATAAGACAGAGAGGAGAGAGAGAGAGAGAGAGACAGACAGACAAGGGGGCTGGAGGGAGGAAACCATGACTGCAACAGTGAATACACTCAAACATATACATTTATGGTGTGTACACAACTGTACTATGTTCTTCATGTTTCACTGTTGCAGTCATCACACACGGGTAGATTCCCAAAGCTGAAGAAGGGTGGAGGCAGTCAAGAAGAGTTGGGGCTGGCTAGTATGCCTTGCAGGACTGCTGTTGCAAAACCCGCCCTGGATTTGGAAAAGATGAGCAGGTGGTAATGTTTGGTGAAGGTGTGTACAGAACTCCAGGTAGCAGCTTCCAGGATGTCCCTGGTAGGAACTCCCCTGAGGAATGCTGTAGAGGTGGAAGTTGCCCTAATGGAGAGTGTTCTGACCCCCTGAGGGGTTGGTTTCCCATGGTGCTTGTAGCAGAAATGGATGCAGTGTGCTATCCATTTGGAAATTGTTTGCTTTGAAATGGCCTTGCCCTCTGCCCCTGGTGCAAAGCTGACTAGTAACTGGTCAGATTTCCTGAAGGTCTTAGTCCTATCAAGGAAGAATACGAGCTGTCTGTGCAAGTCCAAGGAGTGCAGGATCCTTTCCCCTTTATTGTGAGGATTAGGGAAGAAAGTTGGCAAATGGATAGATTGGTTGACAGCCACACTGGACACCACTTTAGGCATAAAGGAAGAGTTAGTCCTGAGGGAAACCCTGTCAGCATGGAAAATAATGAAGGGTTCCACAGCCATAAGTACTTGTAGCTCAGACACTCTTCTAACTGTAGTGATGTCCAGAAGCAAGGTGGTTTTCCAAGAGGAATTTTAACTCTGCTGACGCTGCAGGCTCAAAGTGTGTCTGTGTGTGTGTGTGGGGGGGGGGGTAGCGTGACCTTTTCCAGTATAAAGTTAAGGTCCCAAGCAGGGGTGTGTGCTCTCTTAGGTGGTCTTACGTTGTTTGCCCCTCTCAGGAACTGTTTGATAAGAGGGTGAGAGAAGAGAGGTGGCTCAGTGTTGTAATGAGCCAAAATGACAGAGACATGGATCTTAATGGAGGAGAAGGACAGGTCTCTGTGGAATAGATCTGCTAAGTAACCCAGGATTAGAATCAGGGAGGGCAAAGTTGTGTCCTTTCCTTTAAATTGAAACCAGGAACAGTACCTTTTTCCACTTTTTAGCATAGGATTTCCTTGTACTGGGTCTTCTGGCTTCAAGAATGACGTCCAGCACCTGCTTGCTTAGGCTGGTCACTGGGGGAAGAGTTCAAGGAATAAGCCAGGCTGCAAGATATAGGGTTTGCAGTTGTGGATGCAAGATATGTCCTCCTGCTGAGAGAGCAGGGTTGGGTTCTGGTGTAGGTTCCAGGGTGGCACCGGTGACAGGCTGTGCAGGAGTGGGTACCAGTGCTGGTGTGACCAGTCCAGGGCAAGAACTGTCCTTGGTCTGTCCTGTCTTATCTTGAGAAATACTCGAGAGAAGGGGTAGGGGGAAAGGCATAGATTGAGAGATTTACCCACTGTAAGGACAGGGCATCCACCTTCCATGCCCTGCTGTGAGGTGTCCTGGTGCAGAATTTGCTGAGCTGGTGATTGCAGGGGAGGCAAAGAGATCCACCTCTGGAGTTCCCCATTTCTGAATCAGAAGGTTGAAGGTGCTGGGCTCTAGTTGCCACTCATATAGGTCTAGGAGATTTCTGCTTATGTCATCTGCCAGAGAGTTTTGCTTGCCTGGCAGGAATTGAGCTTGCAGATGGACCTCATGTCCAAGGTCGTGTTCCACAGGGTGATGGCTAGCCTGCAGTGTGTGTAAGAGTGTTTCCCCCCCTGCTTGTTGATGTACCACATAACTGTGGTGTTGTCTGTTTTTATTACCAGGTGTCCTGGTGAGAGTAGGGATCCGAAAGCTGTCAGAGTGTGCTGTACAGCTAGCATCTCTTTTTGATTGATGTGCAGATGAATTTGACTTGGACTCCAGTGGCCCTGAATGTACTTGCTGTCCATGTGTGCCCCCCAGGCATGTGGTTAGGGTCTGGGCAGTGTGGGGTTGAGTAAAGGGCAGTCCCTTGTTGTAGTTGCATGCTGCTGCCCACCAAAGAAATTCTGTCCTTAGGGTATTATAGGAATGACAGTTTCCAAGTCCTGAGTGTTGGCACCAAAGACTTTTCAAGTACCATTGAAGTTTGCTCATATGCAGTCTAGCATATGGAATTAGTAGGATGCATGAGGCCAAGAACCCTAGGGCCTGCAGGATTTTCCTTGCGGATAGCTGGGTTCTGGTGGCCATTTGAGTAGAATAGTCTTGTCAGATGGGCTTGTTTTTCTGGAGTGAGGAATGCTGTGTCCAAGCTTGCTCCCAGGAATACAATCTTTTGACTGCGGGCTAGTTTTGATTTATTTTCATTGATGGTGTACCCCAGGTAAGTTAGAAGGTTTTTTACAAATGTCAGGTGCTGCAACAGCATTTCCTAACTGTCTGCCTGAATCAGGCAGTCGTCCAAGTATGGGTAAATGTGAATATTTCTCTGTCTGCAGTAAGCAATAGCTGGAACCAGGCATTTTGTGAATACTCTGGGAGCAGTGGATAAGCCAAAGGGAAGTGCAGAGAACTGCTAAGGCATAGATCCTGCCCTGAAGCATAGATATTTCCTGCATGACTCCCTTACAGGGATGTGCAGATAGGCTTCTTTTAAGTCTAGGGTGACTAACCAGGCATCTTTGGCTAGCATAGGCAGAAGCTGCTACAGGGTAAGCATTTTGAATTTTGGTATCACCAGGAAGGTGTTGAGAATTGAAAGTTCTAGGATTGGGCGCCAAGTGCCCTCTTTTGTAGGTACCAGGAAAAGTCTGGAATAAAATCCTTGACCTATCTGCTCTGCAGGAACAGGTTGAATTGCCCTTATAGAGAGCAGGGACTGAATTTGGTTTTGTGCCTCTGCCCACTGGTTTGGAAGAAGGTCTGGGAACCCTTTTGGGGTTGGCAGTGAGTGGAAGTAAAATCTGTACCCCTGGTATACAATGTTGAGGACCCATTGGGTCTTTGGTGATGAAAATCCAGTTTTTTGCATGAAGGGCAAGTTTTCCTCCTAGGGGCACAAGCAGTTGGGCAGAGGTGGGGAGTGGAGTTGAGAAGTCATTGGAAACTCTTTCTGTAAGGGGGTGGTTTAGCACTCCCTGCTTTGGAGGCACTCCATTGCTTAGATCTCTGCATACCCTGAGACTGTAGTCTGGGGGGGGGGTCTGTTTCTCCAGGGTCTAGTTTGAGATGGCCTTGAGGAGGCTGGAAAGGACCAATGTTTCGAGGGGTAATGCCTACTGAATCTAGGCGGCTGTACTTGCAAGAATTCATTGACTGTCTGCATAGATTTAGCCTTTTCTTCCATCTTTTTAAGAATCTCTTCTGCTTTGGTGTCAAACAGATTGTCCTTGTTCAAAGGAGCGTCTCATAACTTTGATTTGACATGGTCTGGCAAGGTCTGCTCCTTAAGCCAATCATGCCTTCACAGTACAAAAATAGTGACTGCTCCCCTGCAAGATGCTTCTAGGGTGTCAAAGACACACTGCAATATATGCTTGTTGACTTGGCTTGCAGAATGCATAAGCTCATGCAATTCTTTATTTTCTGCACAGTCTGTAAAGGTAGCTATTTTTTGCTTAATACGTTCCATAATATGTACTTCAGCATGTAAAACTGACCATTCAAAGCCCTAATGGCGAGAGTTGCAGACAGATATACTTTCTTACCCCATCTGTCCAAAGCTCTGGAATCCCTGCCCAAAGGGGTGGAATTCTTGGCTGTAGTTGCTTTGATACCTTTAGGCCCCTGGGAGACTTCTGGGTCAGCAGTAGGATTTTTGAAAAGGAATTTGTGAGAGTCAGGTATTCTGTAATACCGGTCTGATTTCCTAGGAGCAAGGGGTAAAGTGTCAGGAGTTAAATTAAACTGGATTCCATAAAGACATCATCCAGGACTGGTGGTATTGCTAAAGGCCTATGTTGTGGCAAATCTAGGAATTCTGAGTCTCTTTTTGGACTGAGAATAGTCTTGGCATTCCCAGTGGAAATGCTCTCAAAGTATGTAAGGTTTCATCAAAAGAAAAATCCTTTGGAGGAGAAGCCGAGGGAATGGATTCCTCTGCATCTGAATCCTCATAAGCAGACAGGGGCATGTCTTCATAATCCGATACCTCAGAGTCGTCAGACTCTTGGTCTGTTGAAGCTGTTGGGGGCAGATCTCTTTTTCTCTTAGCAAGGGAAGGCTGACTTCCCCTAATCAGCATAATAAGGTCTTCTGCCATTTTTAGCATTTGATGTTGGGGCAAGGTAGCACGTGCGTGAGCTTTGGTCATCGTTTTTATAGGCATAGCACGTACTCTTGGCCTTAGAAACTCGGTAGTTTTAGATAGAACTGAAGACGCGAAAGAAGTAGTCAGTTTCTGTCAAGCATTGGTAATGCGAAGAACTTCCTCAGAAGCCGGTGCCTGCTCAGCGACTCTGGACCTATCCAAGGTAGAGACATCAGCAGGTTCTGTAGTCGAAGAAGAGTCTCACGGCATACCGGACTCTGAACAGGTCTCGGTAGAGGCCTGCGAACCCCTTGAAGCAGACATCAGGGGCTGCAAAAGCACCTGAGTCCCGGCGAACTGGCGACTAGCTTAACAGAAGTGTCGTCATCAGCTTTGAACCTGTGCGGTCTGTCTTTATCCTTACTTTTTTTGGAAGATCGGTAGTCGGATGGCTTACCAAAGCCATTTTGGAATACAGAGATCGAGAACAAAAGTAGAGTGACAATAAGGGCCCGATGACGAATACTTTGGGCGTTAAACAAGGCACAAAAAGTACAGTTGTGTACACTTACCATAAATGTAGATGTTCGAGAGTATTCACTGTGCAGTCATCACATCTGGGTTATCTGCCTGCAGGTAGCCCACAACCGGCCTGAATACCAGAGTCTTCAGATTTCTGCATCAGATGCTGTCGCTTCTTCCCTGACATCAGGTCGTCAGGGGTATAAAACATGCAGCCAACGCCATTACATCAGTTTGTCTTGCCCCAGATGTCAGGTGCCCCCACAATAGGAAGCATTTATATGGTATGATACACCCCCATCAAAAAGCAAATACACAAGAAAAAATAAATATACCAACAAGAAGGAAAGGTAGAGCCAAGAGAAGTCAGGGGCCTGGAGGGAGGGTAACCAGGACTGCAACAGTGAATACACTTGAACATCTACATTTATGGTAAGTGTACACAACTGTACTATGTTCTTCGTGTTTCACTGTTGCAGTCATCACATTTGGGTTGATTCTCAAAGCTAAGGAAGGGAAGAGGAAGTTAAAGAGCATTAGGGACAGCTATTAAGCCCTGCAAGACTGCAGTGACAAATCCTTCTCTGGATTTAGAAAAGATAGGCATGTGGTAATGCTTGGTGAAAGTATGTACAGAGCTCCAGGTAGCAGCTTCTAGGATGTCCCTGGTAGGGACTCCTCTGAGAAATGCCGTATAGGTAGATGCAGCCCTGGTGGAATGTGATCTTATCCCCCGTGGGTTAGGTCTTCCATGGTTCTTGCAGCAGAAATTAATGCAATGGGCTATCCATTTGGAAATGGCTTGCTTTGAAATGGCTTTTCCCTCTGCCCCTGCAACAAAGCCAACTAGCAGCTGTTCAGATTTTCTGAGAGGCTTAGCCTGTCCAAATAGAATCCAAGTTGTCTGTGCACGTCCAGAGAGTGCAGTATTCTTTCCCCTTTGTTTGTGGATTAGGGAAAAAGGTAGGCAAATGAATGGACTGATTTAGGGCCATACTAGACACCACCTTGGGCATAAAGGAAGGATTAGTCCTGAGGGAATCCCTGTCCACATGGAAGATAATGAAGGGTTCCACTGCCATGAGGGCCTGTAATTCAGACACTCGTCTTGCTGAAGTGATGGCTAGAAGGAAGGTTGTTTTCCAAGAAAGGAATTTCAACTTTGCTGTTGCAGCTGGCTCAAAGGGGGGGGGGGGGCTTTTCCAATACAAAGTTAAGGTCCCAGGATGGAGTGGGAGCTCTCCTGGGGGGTCTTAAATTTTTGGCCCCTCTAAGGAATTGTTTTAGCAAGGAGGGAGAGAAGAGGGGCGGCTCAGTATTATTATGTGCTGAAATGGCAGAGGCATGAATTTTAATTGACGAGAAGGATAGGTCCTTGTGGAGCATTTCTGTTAAGTACTCTAGAATATGAGGTAAGCTGGGCACCGCTGCGCCCATCCCCTGAGCCTGGCTCCACGAACAGTATCTTTTCCACTTTTCAGCATAGGATTTTCTAGTACTAGGCCTCCTTGTCTCCAGAATGACATCCAGCACCTGCTTACTGAGGGATGCTACAGAGCAGCTCAAGGAATTAGCCAGGCTGCAAGGTTCAGGGTTTGAGGCTGAGGGTGCAGGATCTGGCCCACCTGCTGGGACAGCAGGGAAGGGGTCTGAGGCAGGTGCCATGGTTGTAGTAGTGTCATACTGAGCAAGACGGGGTACCAGCTCTGGCGTGGCCAGTCTGGTCCAATCAGTATTGTCCTTGGCTTGTCCTGTTTGATCTTTAGTAGACCTTTGAGAGGAGAGGCAGAGGGGGAAAGGCATAAACAGAGAGGCTTTCCCAGGTAAAGGACAGGGCATCCACTTTCCAAGCTGGACTATGGGGAGTTTTTGTGCAGAATTTGTTCAATTGGTAGTTCTGAGGGGAGGCAAACAGGTCTAACTCTGGAGTCCCCCCATTTGTTCAAGAGGTTGAATGTTTTGGATTCTAGTTTCCATTTGTGTGGGTCCATGAGATTTCTGCTTAAGTCGTCTGCCAGGGAATTTAGTTTGCCTGGCAGGAATTGTGCTTGTAGGTGTACTTGGTAGCTCAAGGCAGTGTTCCACGCAGCCATGGCTAGTCTGCAGAGAGGGTACGAGTGGGTTCCCCCCTGCTTGTTTATGTACCACATAACTGTGGTGTTGTCTGTCTTTACCAATAGTTGTCCTGGAAGAATACGGTCTTTGAAGGCTGTCAGAGCATTTTGTACAGCTAACATTTCTTTTTGATTGATATGCAGGTGCATCCGTCTCGAGTTTCATTTGCCCTGAATGCACTGCCCTGCCATGTGAGCCCTCATGCATAGTCTGTTGTTAGGGTTTGGGCGGCAGGGGGTAGAGTGAAAGGGAGTCCCTTGTTGTGGTAGCAGGCCTCTGCCCATCAAAGGAACTCTGTCTTCATACAAGGAATGATAGAAATCATTGTTTCCAGGTCCAGAGAATGTTGACACCATAGGCTTTTTAGATACCATTGGAGTTTCCTTGTATGCAGTCTTGCATATGGAATTAGTAGAATGCAAGAGGTCATGAACCCCAGAGCTTGCAGAATTTTCCTTGCAGATAGCTGGGGTTTTGTGGCCAATAGTTTGAAGTAGGTTGTCAAATGAACTTGTTTCTCTGGAGTGAAGAATGCCACCTGGAAAGTTGTGTTCAAGCTTGCTCCCAGGAACACAATCTGTTGGCAGGGTACTAGGTGAGATTTCTTTTTGTTGATGGTGTACCCCAGTGAGGTTAGAAGTTTCTTTACGAATGCCAGGTGTTGTAATAGCAAGTCCTGGCTTTCTGCCTGAATCAGACAATCGCCGAAATATGGGTAAATTTGAATATTTCTCTGCCTGTAAAATGCAATGGCTGGAGCTAGATACTTTGTGAACACCCTGGGCACAGAATGTGCATGGAGCCCACCCTGAAACATAGGTATTGTCTGCAGGATCCTCTTATTGGGATGTGCAGGTAAGCTTCCTTTAAGTCTAGGGTTGCTAGCCAGGCATCCTTGGCTAGCATAGGAAGAAGCTGTTGAAGAGTTAGCATTTTGAATTTTGGAACCACCAGAAAGGTGCCGTGAATAGATAGGTCCAGGATAGGACACCAGGAGTTGTCTTTTCTGGGTACCAGAAAAAAGTCTTGAATAAAAACCTTGCCCCCTTTGTTCTGCTGGGACAGGTTGAATAGCTCTGATACTGAGAAGAGAGAGAACCTGCTGTTGGGCCTCTGCCCATTGATTTGGGGTAGATCTGGCCAACCATTTGGGGTTGGTAGTGTGTGGAAGTGGAATCTGTATCCTTGGGAAACTATGTTCAAAACTCACTTGTCCTGGGTAATGAGTTCCCAGTGTTTTGCATGCAGGGCGAGCTTTCCTCCTAAGGGAGCAGGTAGTTGAGCAGGGCTTGGAAGGGTTAAGGCTCAGTCATCGTGCCATTTTCCATAGGGGGGGTGGCTTATTACTCCCTGCTTTGAAAGTGGGAGACCCCCCCCCCCACCTGCTTAGATCTGTGCATAGCCTGAGACTGTAGCCTAGGTGGTCTGCTGTTCCTGGGTTTGGACTGAGAAGGCCTGGAAAGGACTGTAAAGGACCAGTTCTTTGAAGGCCAATGCCTACTGAATCTGGGAGGCTGTACTTGTAAGAAATCTTTAACAGTTTGCATAGATTTAGCTTTTTCCTCCATCCTTTTGAGGACTCCTTCTGCTTAGTTGCCAAAAAGGCAGTCTTGGTTTAAGGAAGCATCCAGTAATTTAGCTTTAACACGATCTGGCAAGTTTTGTTCCTTAAGCCAAGCATGCCTTCTAAGTACAGACCCAGCGACAGCAGCCCTGCAAGATGCTTCTAAAGCGTCAAAACCACATTGTAAAGTATATTTACCAACTTGTTCTGCAGAATGCATTAAATCTTGCAATTCTTTGTTCAGCACAGTAAGGAATCAACATAATTTTCTGTTTAAGTAGGCCCATAATATGCTGCTGATACTTTAACATATGAAACTGGCAATTTAAAGCCATAACGGCCAAAGTAGCAGAAGTGTATACCTTCTTACCCCATCTGTCTAAGACTCTAGAATCTCTATCAGAAAGGGTCGGATTTTTGGCGGCAGTAACCTTAATGCCTTTTGGTCCTTGCGAAATGGCCTCTGGATCCACAGAAGGATTCTTGAAAAGGAACTTGTGAGAGTCAGGTACTCTGTAGTACCTGTCAGGTTTTCTGGGAGCTGAAGGCAAAGTGTCTGGGGTAAGGCTAGATTCCAAGAAAGCATCATCTACAATGTCCAGAACAGGAGGAATAGCTAAAGGCCCATGTGGAGGCAAGAAAACACTGAAAACACTAGAGGGGATAAATGTATCACCAAACACCATCATACTAGGTGACTTCAATTACCCTAATATAGACTGGGAACACTACTCAAGCCCAAACACCCTAGCCCAAAAGTTCCTGGAATTCATAAACTCAAATGCCATGGAACAACTAGTCACCATCCCCACAAGAGGAGAAAACATACTTGATCTCATCATCACGAACATGGGAGCACAATGTTCAATACCGGAAGTATACCCCTCACTGGTGAGATCAGATCACAAACTAATCTCGCTGGAGGTCCTCATCCCACCCCACCTGAAATAAAAAAGACCACAGTAAAGAACTTCTCAAAAGCCGACTTCACACTTCTAAAGACTAGTGTGGTCTCCTTTAAGGCCCCAGAGCCGGCGGAAAACAGTACTCAAGCCGCTGAATCACTTACAAATGCCTTCTACCAGCACCTGCAGGACTGCATGGATAAGGCAATCCCAAGCAAAACAAAGACTCTTTGTACCAAAGGCAAGCGTCCAGTCTGGTGGACCCCAGCCATAAACAAACTCTACAACAAAAGGAGGAAGCTACTACAAGATAGAGCAAAATCCTTAAAAGGTAAGACACCCTTGATCACTATAAGTAAAAAACTAAGAGCTCTCATAAAATCATCCAAAGCAAATTTTGAGAGAAAAATAGCTAAAGACTCAAAAGACAATCATAAGGCCTTCTTTAGCTATGTTAGAAACCTGGGAGGAAACTCCCAGATATGCTCAGAACTAGTTCAAAATGATGTGAAGATTACTGATCCTACAGACATTGCCAACATACTGGCTGACGGGTTCAGTGCAAACTTCTCCCCCCCCCCAAAAGGAGAGATATCTATACGAAGCGATTGCAGCCCCCAAACATCCCCAACGCCCAAGTGAGACCTGCACTCTCCAAAGCAAAAAACACAGCATCCATGGGACCTGATGGTGTCCCCGGCTGTGTGCTCCACAAACTCAACGAGGAATTAAACCCACAGCTAGGACAGCTGTTTAATCATAGTCTTACCTCTGGATACGCATCCAGGAGTGGCGACTGCAACTGTGGTCCCACTTCACAAAGGCGGTGCCTCCACCGACCCTGGAAATTACCGTCCCATTAGCTTGACAAGCCTTATCTGCAAAGCCATGGAGAGGATCATAATGGACCTCATAAATAAAGACATAGGGAATTTGCAGACTTTGGATCCATCCCAGTTTGGCTTTGTCAAAGGCAGATCATGCCTTCTAAACTTGGTTGATTTTTTCGAAACAGTCACCAAAGCCATTGATGAGGGAAAGGCAGTCCATACAGACTACCTCGATCTGGCGAAGGCCTTCGATACAATACCCCACTCGGGTATCATTGAAAAACTCATCAGCTTAAATGTTAACCCATACATCACAAGATGGGTTGCAAACTGGCTGAGTGACAGAACCCACAGGGTCAGAGTTGCTGGCGCCATGTCAGACTCAAAGCCTGTCACAAGTGGTGTACCACAGGGCTCAGTCCTGGGCCCACTCTTGTTTGGCATCTACTTTTCCTAAGTACAAGCAAACACAGGAGGGTTATGGCTGACAAAGTTTGCAGATGACTGCAAACTGCGCCATAGTAGAAAACACATCTGACACGGATATCCTTCAGAAGGGTCTCACAGAAACGGATAACTGGTGCCAGAGCCATGGCCTAAAGTTAAATGCCAAAAAATGCATAGTCATACCCTTCGGGAAAAACAAGGTTACCCCTAGCTACCAAATAGGTGGCAATCCACTGAGCACAGAAGAAGTTATCAGGGACCTGGGGACCCAGGTTGATAGTAGTCTGTCATTCGACACCCATGTAGCTAAAGTAGTTAGGAAGACCTTCTACATTGCCCACCTTATCATGAAGGGATTCTCATCTAGATCAAGGAGGTCATAGTCTCCCTATACTCATCACTCATCAGACCAATGATTGAGTACAATGCCCCATTCGGAATGTATCTGACCCGACACTTGCAGCAGCTGGAGAGGCCACAAAGTTCCTCACCAAAAGGATAAAGGGTCTCAAACATCTGTCCTATGCTGCCCGACTGAAAGAACTCCAGCTCTATTCAGTCACTTACCGCTTGCTCAGAGGTGACCTTTGCCTAACATACAAGGCCATGTCAAACCCAGATTTGATGAATATGCTTCACCTCAAAAAATCTAGATCCGTCAGAGCCACAAGGGCGGGAGACTTAAACCTCTACACGGCTATTAATAGGACGTGCTGGAGGGATAGATTCATCACCCAAAGACTCCCTATGCTGTGGAATAAAATCCCGGTATATGTGAGGCAGAGCACCTCGCTGGCCTTGTTCAAGAGAAATCTTGACCAATGGATGGGAGATCGCAGATATACCCCAGGGATTACCTCAGTGTCACTGCTCGACAGAGGCACAGCAAAATAATGGGTATAGTTCCCCATACTAAAGGGGTGGCGTAAGCCACAAAACTATGGGCTAGGCTTGTAAATGCCCTCTGGCAGATAGCCTAGTATGAACCTATGAACCTATAAGAGTAAGAATTCCCTCAGTCTCTTTTTGGACTCAGAGTAATCCTGGCTTTCCCAGCAGAAATGCTCCCCAAGAGTAAGCAAGGTTTCACCTAAAGAAAAATCTTCTGGAGGGGAAGCAGAGGGAATGGAATCCTCTGCATCAAAACTCTCATAAGTAGATAAGGGCAAATTCTGGTAATCAGAAGGAGCAGGAATATCAGATTCCTGATCAGAAGAATCAGAAAGAAAATAAGTTCTAGGTCTCTTGGAGGGGGAAGGCTGGCTTCCCCTAATTAAGGTAATGAGGTCTTCAGCCATTCTAAGCATTTGTTTTTGAGGCATATGGGCCTGAGCCTGCAGTTTGGTTGTCAGTTTTCTAGGCGTAGTGCGAGTTTTTGGCCTGAGGAATTCGGAACTTCTGGATGGAAATGATGGCGTTGGTTTAATATGAATGTCTGTAGTGAATACACCCTCAGAAGCCGGTGCCTGCACAGCAGCTCCGGACCCATCCAAGGTAGAGACATCCACAGGTTCCATAGTTGAAGAAGTATCTCGTGTCATACTGGACTTTGAATGGGTCTCAGCAGAGGCCTGCGAATTTGAAGTAGCAGGTATCAGGGGCTGCGAAAGCACCTTACTGAGTACCAGCAGACTGGCGACTACCTTAACAGAAGCGTCGTCGGCAGTTTTGGGCCTATGCGGTCTGGCTCTGTCTTTATCCTTACGTTTTTTCAAAAGATCGGTTGTCGGTTGGCTTAACGAAGCCATTTCAGAGTACACAGATCGGGAATGAAAGTAATTGGCTGCAAAAATGGCCTGACGACGAATAGTTCGGGTGTTGAACAAGGCAAAAAACCGACAGCGACGGGCGTCGTGGTCTGGGCCTAAACAGGTGATGCAGTAAGAATGAAAATCTCTATGAGGTATTTGCTTTTCACAGGTAAGACAATTGTTAACTTTTATCAACATCGGTTGGAGCAAGAAAAAGGATCCCCAACAGGGTACTTATCTTTTTTGAAGACTTCGATCTGAAACTAAATAAAAAAAAAAATTCAGGAGACGGCTGCCCAGCACTTGCAAACTGCTTCTGCTTCGGGCACCACACGGCAAGAAAGACTGATGTAATGGCGTTGGGTGCCTGTATTTATACCCCTGACATGATTCCTGGAGCGACAGCAACTGACGCAGAAATACTAAGTCTCTGTTATTCAGGGGGACTGAGAGCTACCTGCAGGCAGATAACCCAAGTGTGATGACTGCAACAGTGAAATACAAAGAACATATGTAGTTTGTACTTCCTCCCTAATCAAAATCAGATGAACACCCCTAGGCCCTTCAGTAATAATCAGCTACAGTTCCCCATGAACATCTGAAGTGGACGCCTGCAAGGCCTCCAGGGAAGAGAACAAAGCCTGAGCCATGCTAGCCTCCGAAATGGTTGCTGCAGAGAAATCCAACCCCAGAGCCGGGTGATCTTGCGGGCTTTCACTAGCCTCAACAGAGACGTCTGGCAGAGGCTGAAGAATCAGACCTAGTTTTCTTGGCCTTCTTCACGGACGGCTGACCCGGAGCAGAAAGTTCCTTCGATACCATCTATACCAATGCTAAAAACTTAAGACGTTGATTTTCTAAATATATGGCCAGAAAGGAAAGCCAAATATGCAGAGTCTTCTGAAGAAAAGCCTGGCAAACAGAACTGGATGTATGATCGTGGGAAGCACATAGAAAATCCTAAACACTGCTTGCGACAGTCTTTATGGGGAATCTTGTCTCCCACACTCATTTACCCTTTCTGGATGATTTCTGGATGACACTGAACTCCATAAGCAACAAAAGCAAAGGAGAAAAAGATAAAATACCAGAGAGGCACTTATCTGAAAACAGCTTGGTGAACCAGCAAACAAAGCGAGTGTTCAGACCAACAATGGCATTTGGACTGGTAGCAAAAAAGTTCTGAGGATGGTACATCCAGATGTCAACTTTATGCCCTACGCTGTACGTAGGGAGCACACGTGTAATGTATGGCGTACCCTTAGCAACCTAAAGGTTTTGGTATACTAGCCGGATGTCAGACCACCCTTTGCTGGGGATTCCTACTGTAAGGAATATTGCAACAGTAAAATGAAAGGACATCATGTTAAACAGGGAACAACACTGAATAAGGTGCTTCATATTTACAAGTTAAAAAAGAAATACAAACAGAATGAAATGGAGAAAATGAGATAATACAGAATGGGAAAGGAATAGCAAGGCTTAAAGCACTCCCAATAACTTGCAACTTTGAACCAATATATGCAATGGTTGCATAAGTGATTTAGGACACTAATGCAGACTTTGCAAAAAAAATGATAGGTGGGAGAAGGAGAATGTTGGAGATATGGAACTGCAAAATCAGGTAATCTTATGTTTTGGGAAATCAGATGAGTTAAGCAAATTTGGAGAGCTGGTATGGAAGACTGGAGAAAGATAAAGTACCTAGTATGTGGAATTTTGTCTCTTGCACATGGAAGGAATACAAGAAAATTCAAATATTAGTTTTAGGTGGATGGTTAGGAATGAGAAGATGGAAAAAAATAGGAACAATTAATATGAAAGTGTACAAATCAGGAGGAATGTGTACAGGAAAAGAGGGCAAAGAAACAGTGGCAAAAAGTGAGGTTATAATGTAGGAGTATAACAATACTGTTTGGACCATGAGGGTTAACTGGAAGTTATGCTACAGATAGCAACACTAAGGGAGAAAAACACAGGGAGAGGGTACTGTTTGAATTTTGAATTATAACAGTGAATGTCATGCTGTTATATCATTGTACACTGAACAATGATTCAGGTTTATATTACACTATCTTAAACAATGATGTTTGTTAGCTGATACTGTATTGAAATGTTTATGATGCAAAAAAAACTTGCTAATAAAATGTTCATCCTCAATAGTCTAGAATAGCTGCCAGGATGCTTCTTTTCTTGGGCCTAGAATATAAACCGGTTCCTTTTTCTGGGTCACTGTCTGTGTAATGAGTTTTTCTATCTGATTCTATCATACCTTCTATCCTGCCAGTCTTCTGGGAAGGATGGAATGCCCAAGAATTTTGGTTTATTCTGAGATTAAAGTCTGCAAACTTTTCATGATCTAAAAGACCTAGTTGTCCTGAGTGATGCTTTGCCACTATGCAGCAAAGGTCGCCAGCCTACTTCCTATCTTTGACTGTAGTAGGGAAATAGTAGTGAGGCCCTGTTTTAAGTCATAGCTATTCCTTCTGATAATCAAGGAATTAAGGATCCCCAAGTTTACCTTTACTGTCAGCTTACCACCTTTTTTCGCTTATCTGCCTCTCTTTTCTTCTGGGGTTCTATTTTTGTTTAATTTGGGAAAGAAAGGCCAGCTTCTGATGTAAACAGGTTATGGGGAATGAAGATGGTCCTTAACAGTCAACCCATTTTTCCCCTTCTACTCTAACTTCTTGAACACTTTCCTGCAAGGTGGTAGGCCATCCAGAAGCTCTACTTCCACATGATCTGGAAGGAGTCAAGCCCATAATTCAGACAGGCACTACTAAATGCTACAGAAAGACAATGGTTTTATTCAGCTGAAGAAGATACTCTACTCAGACTGTCTAAGCATCACCAAAATAATGAACACTCTATTTACAGATTTGGCATTAGCCTTACCACTGGAGAACAGCCTCAAGGATCTTAGCTGCATAGTCCAAAACAGTTATTGATAAACACAAACTCCCTGGACCAGCTAGTCTGTACTTCAACCAAGGGAGATAAAATCCTGGACTTAGTCCTTTCCAATATGGGGCACCAACTGTAACTTCCTCCCTGGTCAAACCAGACCAAAATTCAATCACGTTCACTTCAAGACTGAATCTGAAGCATCTTCCAGTAACCTCTGTATTCATCCCTCACTGCCAAATTCTATGCACATGTAAATAGCTGCACAGACATCTCTCCTCCTCAGAAATAAATACAAAGTCAAATTAAAAAAAAAAATACCCTATGGTGGAACTCAAACAAACAGGCTCTATAATAAAAGGGAAAAAAAAGTGTGCGCAAAAATAAATCTCACTCAAGATGCCAAAAATGTTCTTGCTAAACCAGGCCATGATTACATCAACCCACGGTAAACTTAAGGTAAAATAATAGCCACCCTGGTGAAGGATAAATTAAAGTTATATACTCACCATAATGATAGAGCTATGTTGTCTCTGCTTCTATCCTTCAAGGGATGGGTCTTTGGATCAGACTTTGGCTCCAAAACTCAGTCTCCTCACCCTACCCACAACCCCCTTCTGTCCTTAACATTACCTCAGATCAATTTTGCCCTAGAACCTATAAAGGACCTTACACAGACCCAAGACGCAAGCAGCAAGGTCATACCAGAAACCCAAATCGTAATGATACCTAAAAGGGGAAAGAGTGCAGGAAGTTGAGGAAGAACACAATCAGAATAACACAGATCTGTCATTAATGTGAGTAAATAACTTTTCTATCTGATTTCTCTTCTATCCTATCCTCAAAGGATTGGACATGGTCCCCAACCAATGAAAACCCTTGGGTGGTCTCACAGAAGGATATTCCAGAGGCTGGCTGAACCAAAAACAACCATGTCTCTTGGAGATCAAATCCAATCTACAATGTGAAATGAAGGTATGAACATTAATCCAAGATGCTGCAGTGCAAATATTAAATGGAAACCCTTGAGAATAAGGCCAAAGTAGTAACCAAAGATCTCATGGAATGAGCCTTGGTTAGCTTAGATAAATTCAATCACTTCTCTATATATACACAAGAGATGCAGTCAGATAACCATCTAGATAGTCACTTTAGAGACTCCATGTCCCATTTTAGCCGTCAAAAAACGAAACAAACTGATCAGATTTCCTGATTTTTTTTTTTTTTTTTTTTGCGTGGTGAAGGTGGAAATGGAACTAATGACACACATCCAGCAAGTGCAGCATGTACTTCCTTGGTTCATAAACTTAGGAGATTGATAGATCAATTCAGTGAAATTCAGTGAAGTCTCTGTTGCTACCTTAGGAGCAAAGGATGAATTAGCTCACAAAGACATCCTATCCTTACGAAAAATTATACAAGAAGGTTTTTAAGAAAGGGCCTGAAGTTCCGACACCATTCGAGGTGACATGACTGCCACCAAAAAGTTTTCCAAGCCAGAAATGTGATGTCTACCTTGGCTGCAGGGTTAAAGAGCAAGCCAGAAATGTGATGCCCATCTTGGCTGCAGGAGAGATCTAGTAAGGACTTGCAACATTTAATGGCAATGTCCCAAGGAGGGGCAGGATCCCTGAGAAGAAAAGTGTCACTTAGGAAAGTGTTGGACAATCTAAGAGACGATAGAAAATCAATTCCCACCAACATGGAAACGTGAAATAACAGCAAACTGAACTTTAACAGTGGAACAACTGACCCCGTTGTGAAAAAGCAAAGCCAGGAAATCAAACCAGTTGGATGGTCAGACACAAACAGATCCAAATTTTTCTGGGATGCCCAAACAGAATCTTTTCCACTTGCTTCTCTAAATCTTACTGCATCCCAAAGACCATCTATCAGAAAGAATGTGGATTACTCAGGAAGCAAGCCTGAAATGAATAACCACCACTGAAGTGCAGAAACCAAATGATCATCTTGGGGGCCTGGATGTCTAGGTGAGGAATTCTGGATGGGTGAGAGAAGATCTGTATTCGGATCCAACACCCAATGAGGGTCTATCTGATGAGACCACAGGAAGGTTTATCACACTTGAGATCAAAAAGGGGCAATAAGGATAACCATGACCTTACTCTCCGATGCTTTTTGCAGAAACTTTGGGATAAGAAGGGTAGAAGGAATGGTGTGAAGGAACCCTGGAGATTTTGTAACATAAGTTCAGTTTGTACTCTATTTTTCTGAATTTCCATATACAAAGACTGCATAGGGCATTTTGTCTAATTTACAGAAATTGTCATGTTACCATCAGATTTCAACTGATGTAGCTGCATAGCATCATAATTGTCTAAAAATTGCTGCTGATAATTTATATTGTGCAGGTGTGTCTTAAATATTTCTGGATTCCAAGATGCATGTAAATGCACAATCTGAGAGATGTCTTTCCCCACTACTTTTAATCGATTAGTTAGAATTCTAATGTCAGCTGCATTAATAGCTCCCATGCCTGTACTTAGGCCTACTAGTAGAGTATCATACCATGCCCTTTTATCAGCACCTGCCTGTATCTGGGAAGGTGATGTTAAAATGTACCACAACCTTTTGATACGGTCTGCCTACCATTTTACAAGTAGAAGGGATTTTAACCAAATTGTCTGTATGGACAGAGGTGGGTTTACCTGTTAATATTGATAAAACATATGCCCAATGTATGTGGCCAGTAATGACAGTGACATTAGTACATCTTACAGAAACTCCAGTAGTAAAATTTAGCTGTATTATTGTGAGGAATACTAATTCCCTGTATAGTATGATTACCACACTTCTTCATGTAGGTGAAGATTAGCCGTTGTATTGATGGTGGATATTTCTTTGAATTTTCTTCTTTTCCCAAATAAAATAGAGGAAATTGACATTTAATAGAAACTTTGGAATCAAATTCAAGGGTTACTTTAGGGCTATTTGGTTGAATGTAATGATGACCCTCAACTGTGGACCAAAAGGTAACATTACTGGAAATCTTTATGTACTCGAAGATACAAGTAGCATTATATGGACAAATAAAATCATCCTGCTGTCTTTGTTCATGAAAACGATTTACATTCCAACCTAGCTCTATAGTTTTTATTGTCAGTTTATTTTCCAAACTTGCATTTCTCTTGTTTGACACCCTACCCCAAGGGCTCCAGTGAGTACAATCTCCATTATGCACAATAATATAACCCTTCCATGCAAGTGGTATTAATCTGAAAAGTTGTTTTGATAGATGCTTTTTCAACTGTTTCAGACTTGGCATTTGCTGTGAGTCTACAAAACATGAAGTCACAAGGACTTTCAACTGATCTCTATGAACAAGAATCATTTTGCTTTTTTTCTTTCCTTTAACTTTGTACATTAGAGGTCCTAACTGAGCAATCACTTCTAAAGGTCCTTGCCAATTACTATCCCATGGACCGTCTGTTTGGAACGTTTTAATACCAGTGTCCCAGAGGGAAGGCTTTTTTCTGGCATAACAGGATCCTTTGATCATAATTTGAATGCTTGCATTTGTGATAAGCTTTGACACAATTCAGAAATATATTTTAACCATTGTTGATGATGGGCAATTTCTAATAATGGTCTATTTTGTACTAACAATAGGATTGAATGGCAATTGTACAGGCATTTTTCTACCGGTCATGACTTCAAAAGGTGAGATCCCTGTTTTACTGTGTGGAGTTGCTCTGACACCCATCAAGATTCCAGGCAAATGTTTTACCCAATTTACGCCTTTTTTTCCCAAGCAGGCTTTAAGAGTCCTGTTGATTCTTTCAACTATCCCATTAGACTGGGGATGGTAAGGAACATGAAATGGCTACCAAGCAAGTCGCACAAAGCCTTCATCAGTTTACTGAAAAATTGTGGCCAGTTATCAGATTCGATAATTCATGGCCATCCCCAATGACAAAAAATGTTTTTTTTCATTAAGGCTTAGCCGTCATTGCTTTTGTAGGAATTGCTTCTACCCATTTTGAAAAAACATTAACTACCACTAGAAGATACCTGTACCCTCCTTTAGTGGGGGGGGGGGGGTAATAGGCCTGCAAAGTCAATTTGGATGGCATATCAAGGTCCATCAGCTGGAGTTACCCTTCGTAACTGCGTTGTTTTCAATTGAGCATTAACCTGCAAACATGCTAAGCATTCAGCATGTACTAAATCACAGATTTTCTTTAACTGTGGATGCCAATACTTGCTTTTTACAATGAGCCATAACTTGTGTACCCAAATGTCTCAATACCTGATAATTAAATTTCACTGTCGTGCCTGTTGGTACGGTATACAAGGAAGACTAAAACAGTCTTCAAAACATTTTGCATAATACTGCCCTGGACTTTCTCCTAAAAAATTACATTTTTCTAACTCTTCATGCAGTCCAAACTTAGTTTGGATCTGCAGCAAATCATGTTGCAAATTCTGAACTGAATATGTCTGTATGGCATGTACTCCAATGGTTTTATCTGGTACACGGGAAAAGTGCTCTGTAGGATACAACTGCATTCCTTATAGGTTCAAAGGTTTATACTAGGCTATCTTCCCTAAGGCATTTATAAGCCTAGCCCAAAGTTATGTGACTTACGCCACCCCTTATGTTAGAAATAATGTGCCCATTAGTTTGTTGTGCCTCTGTCCAGCAGTGAGACAGAGATGATTCCCGGGGTAAACCTACGATCTCCCATCCACCGGTCAAGATTTCTCTTGAACAGAGCCAGCGAGGTGCTCTGCCTCACATGGACCGGGATTTTATTCCACAGCATGGGGAGTCTCTGGGTGATAAATCTATCCCTCCAGCACATCCTATTTATATCCGTGCTAAGGTTTAAGTCACTTAGTGGTTCTGGTGGATTTGGATTTTTTGAGGTGGAGCATGTCCATTAATTCCGGGTTGGTCATGGCCTTGTATGTCAGGCACAGGTCACCTCTGAGCAGACGGTATGCAACTGTATAGAGTTGGAGTTTCTTCAGTCTGGCAGTATATGACAGGTTTTGGAGTCCCTTTATCCTTTTGGTGAGGAACTTTTGGGGTCTCTCCAATTGCTGAAGGTGTCGGGTGAGATACATCCCGAATGGGGCATTGTACTCGATCATTGGTCTGATAAGTGAAGAGTACAGGGGAACAATGACCTCACTTGATCTGGATGTGAATCCCTTCATGATCAGATGGGCAATGTAGAAGGTCTTTCGAACCACTTTAGCAACGTGAGTGTCAAACTTGAGGCCACTGTCAACCTGGGTACCCAGGTCCCTGATAACCTCTTCTGTGCTTAGTGGGTTGCCATCTATATGGTAGCTTGGGGTTACCTTGTTTTTCCCGAAGGCTGCCTTTTTTGCCATCTGATCAGCATAGTTATTTAACTGAAAATTTTAATTTGTAGCTTTCTGATGAGCTTTTACCTTTAAGATACTGTAGCAACCCACAAAGAACTGACTACGAACCAAATTCCAAATAGTCTGCAACACAGAAGCATGCTTGAGTGGTTTGCCCATGTTATCAGCAAACCCTCTCCTTGCCCCATGTAGACATGCAGCCACAGAGAATTAACTGCATATGCACTGTCTGAAAAAATCTTGACAGGTGGAAAATTCTGTAGCACAAAGAACTGCTTCCAGTTCAACTTGCTGAGCAGACGTGTCCCGGTAACTGAATCAGTCGGCTATCCCATAGAAGGGCTTTCTGGTACTACTGCAAATCCTGTCCGATACTGTCACAAAATCAAGCACCATCAACAAAAATGGATGTCCTGCCTTCCTGAAAATCAGGAGATAGAATGGGCTTTTCAGGATTCAGAATGTGCCTAATGCATGTGTCATTTTCCTTCATATCCCTGAAGTTAGACAAGTAATACTCATCTCCTGCCTTTATTGTAACTTACTTGACACTAAATAATGCTAACCATTTTGCAAACACTACTTGACCGACATCATCAGTTTATTTAGCAGAGTCTCATTTACCAAAGCCAGTATGGCATAATGCAGGGTCTGTACTATAATGTCTTTAGAAAAAGCTGTTGGGTATTTAGTTTGTTTTAAACCCCAGTAAATGGCCAAAAGTTGCTGAATACACGGGTGGTATTCCCTCTCAAAATGTGTCATTTTCCTACTGAAAAATGTAATGGAGCATAAAGTCTTTTCCATTGTAGAATTAGAGCCCTGAAGCCACTCCTGTAAAAGCAAAACAGAGAGTGTGTTGGGTCCAGCTTGCTGCCTGTAACACAAAGGGACATGTTATACTTGGAGCTACTAGTTATGTAGCCTTAGCTAATGCTGCCTTTAAATCACAAAACGCTGTATTTTCCTTTGGTCCCCACTCCAGAAAGGGTAAGTCTTTCTGGCTTAAAAGTATATCATACACAGGAGCTGCCATACTGACATAATCCTCTAAAAACTCCCTATTATAATTCACGATACCCAGAAATTTGTGAAAATCCAGAATGGTAACCGGTTTATCAATTTGCAAGATTCCCTGCACCCTCTCTGAACAAGGAGTACACCCAGAGGGACGTAAAATAGTACCTAGAAATTTTACTTCAGGTGACATGAATTGTACCTCTTCACTTTTAACCTTAAACCCTGCCTCCTGCAGTGTTTGAAGAACCTGTGTCACTTAGCCTAGTACCACCTATCGGCCCTAGGGCCTATGCAAGCCTAGCCATAACAATTCCCTGCCAATTTCTTCCCACACTATTTACTTCCCTGGCCCCCTGTCTAGCAGAGCAACTGACATGATCCTCAAGGTGAATTTCCTTTCTCCCATCTTATCGTCAAGGTTCCTTTTGAAGAGGGCCAAAGAGGCGCTCTGCTTGACATGTATGGGCAGTCTATTCCAGAGTCTGAGGAGTCTCTGGGTCAAGAACCTATCCCTCCAACATGTTTTGTTTATTGTGATGACAAGGTGTAGATCCCTGGATCATGTGGCTCTGAGGGATTAGGATTTCTTTAAGTGTAGCATGTCCAACAGCTCTGGGTTTGACATGGCCTTGTATGTTAAGCGGACATCACCTCTGAGTAGACGATATGCGACAGAGTATAGCTGTAGTTTTTAAAGGCGTCTGCTTTAGGCCTGCGATTCTTTTAGTGAGATATTTCTGCGGCCTTTCCAGTTGTTGCAGATGTCTTGACAGGTACATACCAAACAGGGCATTGTATTCTATAATGGGTCTAATGAGTGATGAGTACAGTACGACAATGACCTCCTTTTTCCTGGATGAACTTCAGCTAAATGCTGTTCTTTTGTTTCAGATTGTATTAGTATGTCATCAATGTAATGCCAGAATCATCATATTCTAGACCTTGTAGTATTCATCCAACTATTTGGTGAAATATAACCAGACTGTTTTGAAATCCCTGCAGTAACCACGTCATGACATACTGTTCATTTTGAAATGTAAAGGCAAACCTTTGTCAATGTTTTTCCTGCAGTAGTACTGCAAAGAAACCATTAGCTAAGTCTATGACCGTAACCCCCCCCCCCCCCCAAGTTTGTGGTTTTATTCTTGCTGCTAGCTCTGGGACCCCTGGAATCAGATGAGCCCGGGGAGTCGTGAACTGGTTCACATTTCATAAATCAATAACCAATCGGTAAGTGCCATCTTTTTTATTAACTGGCCATATGGGTGAATTTGTAGGGCTGTTTCCCTTTTGAATTACTCCCAAATCAAGTCATTGTTGTATGCAGTTTTGCATGTCTGTCTCTGCTTCCTTTGGGATCAGATACCGTTTTTGAAACGGTGGAATAAAATCTTTGTCACTACCTGCAGAAACTGCTTCCTGTAGCTTCCCACAGTCTGTTATTTTACCTTTAACCATATTTCATTTTCAGTAGGGCTGACAGTACAGCACTTTTCAAAACTGTCCGATACATGTATTGCCTCAATCACACATAACATGGGACCTTGTCCTTGCCATATAATACCATTAGGAAGGTCTATGACAATTTCCATTTTGGACAATATATCCACTTCCAAGATTGTGGAGGTACAAGAATTATGCATCAAAATTACCCCTTTCACTGGTTCCCCTTGACGGGACAATTGCACTTGTACAGGTTTACTACCTATGGCTAGACATCCAGAACCATTAAAACCTGAAATACATGTATGTTTAGACAAGACAGGAGGCAAATGCCTACCAGTCACTGAGACTGCCGCTCATGTATCTAGAAGAACATCTTCCCACAGGTTCCCCTCTACCCAAGTGGTTGTCCATCTTTCCATTTCTTGAATTTAGTCAAGAAAGACTTGGGTAGGAGGGTCACACCCCTATTGTAGATTTACTTTCCACCCCTAATCATTGGTAGTATTGGACTGCAAAGAACATAGATGCAGCGTTTCCTCAGCCTCTTCATAGTCAACATAAGAAGATCGATTAAGTTCATGATGCAAGGCTGTTTGCTGCTGACAAAGTACAGTTTTGTACCTACCATAAATGTAGATGTTCGAAGATCCACATTGCTGCAGTCCTTACACTTGGGGTAGTCCGCTGTCCTCGGTCGGCCCGAATATCAAAGTATAAGGCTGACGTCGGTCAGGGCGCATTTGACTGACATCAGGACGTCAGGGTACAAATGCGCATGACCGACGTCATATCCTCAGTCTTTTCTTGCCCCAGATGTCAGAAGACCCTAAAAATAAAGGTCAAAACCAAAAAGATGGCAAACAACCAACCAACCACCCTTGCACTAACTATATGTACAACCTATACAATATACACAATATGTACAACCCAACTTACACAACCACCTCTAACTACAGAGGGGAAGGAGGGAGGGTAAATTGGACTGCAGCAATGTGGATCTTCGAACATCTACATTTATGGTAGGTACAAAACTGTACTATGTTCTTCATCTCACATTGCTGCAGTCCTTACACTTGGGTAGAATCCCAAAGCAGAGGTAAGGGAGGATGGCTAACTACAAGGAAGCAGGAGCTGCCAAAATGCCCTGCAAAACAGCAGTGGCAAAAACCAGCCCTGGACTTAGAGTAAAGAGGCAGGTGATAATGCCTAGAGAAAGTATGCACAGAACTCCAAGTAGATGCCTCCAAAATATCCTTGGTTGCCACTCCCCTCAAAAAAGCTGTTGAAGTGGCAGTAGCCCTAGTGGAATGAGGCCTAATCCCAGCTGGAACTTCCTTGCCATGATGGGAATAACAGAAAGCAATGCAAAACCCAATCCACTTAGAAATAGTTTGTTTTGACACAGGCTTGCCCTGAGAACTCAAGGCAAAAGAAACAAACAACTGCTGAGACTGCCTGAACCCTTTAGTTCTATCCAAATAATAACGCAACTGCCTGTGAACATCTAAAGTGTGCAAAATCTTTTCCCCTTTATTTTGGGGATTTGCATAAAAAGTAGGCAAATGAATAGTTTGGTTTAAAGCCACACTAGAAACCACCTTAGGCATAAAGGAAGGATTAGTACGTAATGATACCCTATCCTTATGGAAAATCAAGAAAGGCTCAACCGCCATAAGGGCCTGTAATTCAGAAACCCTTCTTGCAGAGGTAATGGCCAACAAAAAAGCAGTCTTCCATGATAAATATTTCAACTCAGCAGTAGCTGCAGGCTCAAAAGGTTGTACAGTGAGTTTCTCCAACACAAAATTGAGATCCCAAGCAGGAGTAGGAGCTCTTCGTGGGGGTCTTATATTCTTCGCCCCTCTAAGAAATTGCTTGAACAAAGGATGAGAAAACAATGGTGGGTCGCAATCATAGTGAGCAGAAATTGCTGCAGCAAGAACTTTAATAGAAGAGAAAGACAAACCTTTGTCCAGTAACTCAGTAAGATATTGAAGAGCCACACTCAAATTAGGCTCAGAAACATCAAAATCTTTTGCTGCACTCCAAAATAAAAATCTCTTCCATTTATCTGCGTACACTTTCCTTGTGCTAGGCCTTCTAGCTTCCAAAATCACATTCAAAACTTGTTGTGGAAGTTGAGGCCCTCTATGGTTCAAAACAGAATATGCCAGGCCGTCAGGTGAAGAGAGTGAAGTTTGACATTGAGCAAATGGCTGTCCTCCTGTGACAACAGGTGTGGAATCGAAGGCAAAGGCCATGGAGGCTTCCGTACCAGACTTCTCAGTAATGGGTACCAGTGCTGTCGAGGCCAATCTGGAGCTATTAAAATCATCCTTGGCTTGTCCTGTCTGACCTCTAGAAGTACCTTTAGGAGGAGAGGCAGAGGTGGAAAGGCATACACATGAAGATTGCTCCAATTGAAAGAAAGAGCATCCACTTTCCAAGCTGTGGGATGAAACCTTTTTGTGCAAAACTTTGGCAGCTGATGGTTTAGTGGAGAAGCGAACAGATCTATGTCTGGAGTTCCCCATGACACTGTCAATTTCTGAAACACGAGGATCCAATTTCCACTCGTGGGGATCCATAATTCGTCTGCTCAACACATCTGCTAAGGAGTTCTGTGCTCCTGGCAGAAACCTTGCCTGAAGATTGAGTTGTAAACTGAGAGCAGTCTCCCACAAAATCATTGCTTGCCTGCATAGAGGATAAGAATGTGTTCCCCCTTGCTTGTTGATGTACCACATGACAGTTGTGTTGTCTGTTAGAATCAACACCTGTCCTGGAAGAAGTAATTCCTTGAAAGCTATTAAGGCAAACTGGACTGCTAACATCTCCTTCATGTTGATATGTAGATGTTGCAGTCTGACAGGCCACTTGTTTTGTATCCACTTTCCATTCAGATGAGCTCCCCAAGCTTTGTCTGAGGCATCTGTCGTTAAAATCTGACTCGCCTCTGGCCGGGTCACAGAGAGTCCCTTGTTTAGGTGACATTCCTGAGCCCACCACAAAAATTCCTTTTGAATGCAAGGTATTATTTGAATGACAGTGTCCAGAACCTGGCAGTGCTGTGTCCATACATTTTTGAGATACCATTGTAGCTTCCTCATATGCAGTTTGGCATTGGGAAGCACCAGAATACAAGATGCCATGAACCCTAAGGCTTGAAGGACTGTCCTTGCAGTCAGCCCGGACTGATGAGATAGTTGATGGAAGTAAAGGGATAGACTCTTTTGTTTGTCCGGGGTTAAAAAGGCCATCTGGGATGCTGTATTAGTCTCACACCCAGAAAGCACATGTCTTGAGAGGGTACTAGACTGGACTTTATTTCGTTCACAGAATACCCTAGGCATCTTAGCACTGCTATCACATATTCCAAATGATGAAGAAGCTCCTCCTTCCTTGAGCCAGAATTAGGCAGTCGTCCAAATAAGGATAGATCTGTATTCCTTTTAGTCTGAAGAAAGCTATCACTGGAGCCAGAACTTTTGTGAATACCCTGGGCGCAGTAGATAAGCCAAAGGGCAATGCAGAGAACTGATAGTGAGAAGTCCCAGCTCGAAAACGCAGATACTTTCTGCAACTTAGTCTGATAGGAACATGAAGGTAAGCCTCCTTGAGATCCAAAGTTACCATCCAATGATCTTTGCCCAGCAGAGGTAAAAGCTGCTGTAACGTCAACATTTTGAATTTGGGAATGTCCAGATAAGTGTTGAGGATAGATAAATCCAAAATTGGTCTCCACGTGTTCCCCTTCTTTGGTACTAGGAACAGGCGAGAATAAAATCCTAGGCCCACTTCCGGCAGAGGGACCGGCTGTATGGCCCCTAGTTGGAGCAACAAAGAAACCTGTTTGTGAGCCTCTATTCTTTGTTGAGGAGGAACGTCTGGCATGCCTTTGAAAGGAGGCAAGGTATGGAAATAAAACCTGTAGCCGTGGTGTATGATATCCAATACCCATCTGTCCTGGGTAATTAAACTCCAATTTTCTTTGAAAAGTGCCAGTCTTCCTCCCAAAGGTGCTGCCAGACGAGCAGGCTCTGGCAGCTGAAAAGGTAGGTCATTGGGTCTGCTTACGAAAGGACTGACCCCTGCCCTCACCCGAAGCCTGTGCAGGAGAACTCCCTGTTCTAGGCCTGAAAGAGCCCTGAGCTCTGCCCTTATCACGTCTAGATCTACCCCTAGACTGGGAATCATAAGAAGGATACGTCCACCCCTTAGTAGGCCAATTTCTACTAAATTTTGGAGGCTGGACCTGCAAACAATCTTTAACAGTCTGCATAGACTTAGCCTTGTCTTCCATTTTCTTTAAAACTGTCTCAACAGGAGGACCAAACAACACGTCAGATTGTAAAGGAGCATCTAAAATCCTTGTTTTAACATGTTCAGACAAATTCTGATCCCTCAGCCAGGCGTGCCTGCGAAGAACTGACCCAGTGGCAGCCACCCTAGACGAGGCCTGTACAGCATCAAAACCACATTGCAAAGAATGCTTACCCACCTGTTCAGAAACATGCACTAAATCTTGCAACTCTTTACAATCAATACCTACTGCCAGAGCATCAACCTTAGACTTCAATTGTGAAAGGAGATAGTTTTGGTATTTCAACATGTGAAACTGACAATTCAGAGCCCTCATAGCAAGAGTGGAAGAAGTATAGACTTTCTTTCCCCATCTATCCAAGGCCCTAGCCTCCTTGTCAGCAGGAACCGGATTTTTAACAACAGAAGCCTTAACACCTTTAGGCCCCTGGCTAACAGTTTCTGGGTCCGCCCTAGGACCGTTAAGAAGATACTTATGAGCAACAGCTACCCTATAATATCTATCCGGCTTAACAGGAGCAGGGGGCAAAGAATCAGGATTAAGAGAAGCCTCTGTAAAACATCTTCCACTACATCCAAAACAGGAGGTATAGCCAAAGGCCTATGCTGGGGCAAAACAGAAATTCCCTAAGCCTTTTCCTGGAATCAGAGAAGTCCTGACCTTCCCACTTAAAATGCTCCCTCATGGCATGAAGAGTTTCTGAAAAAGAAAAATCCTCAGGAGGAGTAGCAGAAGGAGTAGAATCATCCACATCAGAATCAGAATAAGGAGAGTACTCCTGCAAGTCTTCAGCCGAAGACTCTGAAACATCTGAAGCCTGCTCAAAACCCCCCAGCCCAGGCTCCACCCTAGGTCTCAGGAGGGGGCATAGAACCCCTAATTAAAGTAATCAAATCTTCTGCCATTTTAAGCATATGCTTCTTGGGTACAGTACCTGAAGAGCTAGGGGTAACACCAACTGAAGCCAAACCTGGCCTGCCCCTGGGAGAAGCCTTTGAAACAGAAGGAGAGGGCCTAGCTACCTTAGGAAGGGAGGGGAGTATAGTAACCTTAGAAGCCCCCTCAGCCTGACTTGCCTCCTGAGAGGCCACATCTTGTAATAATAAGGTCTCACCCTGGGAACACAAAGAAACCTCCGGTGGAGCCACCGGCTCCACCGACACCTCTAAAGAACCGGCGTCCGGTACAGACGGTTCTTCTAGCCGAGGCTTAACTGCCTTGTCCTTGCGCTTCTTCGAAGAAGCGGACGGCGGAGCCTCCGACGGCATTTTATAGTTGCACCGCTTCCCAAAGACTAACCTTGCACAATCCAACCTTCTCTTTATAGTGCGTTTATTAAATCTAGCACAAGAGCGGCAGCCAACAACGTCGTGCTCAGGCCCTAAGCAAGGAATACACAAAGTATGATAATCTCTATGCGGTATCTGTTTCCCACAAGAAATGCAATTATTGACTTTTTCTGACATCCGGTAAATGACTGAGGCAAGAAAAAACTAAAATATTCCCCAACGGGGTACTTAGCCAACTTTGAACTCGGTCTGAAACTTCTAAATCGAAAAATCTCAGAACGCCAACCGGCACTTGCAATGCTGCTTCTGCATCGGACCATGCGGCAAAAAAGACTGAGGATATGACGTCGGTCATGCGCATTTGTACCCTGACGTCCTGATGTCAGTCAAATGCGCCCTGACCGACGTCAGCCTTATACTTTGATATTCGGGCCGACCGAGGACAGCGGACTACCCCAAGTGTAAGGACTGCAGCAATGTGAGATGAAGAACATCTAGGATTTACTGGACCATCAGGAACAGTCAGGAGGGACAGTTGTATCTTGTGTGCTAACAATATTACCTTGTGCATTTGACACTAGGTGTCACACCATCCCTTTGCAGAACTGGGAATACTGACTGTTGAGTATTTGTGGTATATAGGAGTTGCTGCTGTAGTCCCCCATTACCCTCTTGTCACATATTGCTGTGAAGTGTACTGCTGTGTTTGTACCTCTGGCGCCATCTGCAATAATATTTACAATAATTTTTAGTATGACCTACCTGTTTACAGGAATAACAAATAAGCTGTCTCTTTTGAGGACCCTCTATAGATTGAGTAACTTGAGAATTTAACTGAGTGGCTGGGGGAGCTGATGCTGCCCGTTGTTGCCCCTGTATAACTTGCCCTTGACCTGGTTGTCCTGCCACCTGCTGTGGGACTTGCTGTCCCTGATGTCCCTGATTAATCCATCTCCCAAGCCCCCTTCCCCTTACTTCACTAATAACGGGTGTAGAACAGGGAGTGTAAAGCTTTTTCTTATGAATAGCATTATCTTTACACATATGTGCTCGCAGCAATTTATCTACCAACTCTGTGAGTGTGTTTGAAGATTCCTCATAAGTTTAATATCCCCTGGGACACCTTCCAAATGGTCCAAAAAGGAGTGCATAACAGCTTTTTGAAAATTGACAGCGTTCATATCTTTTTCATCACTGCCATTGACTAGCATATATGCCAGCTGATGGTGTTCGGCTTGCTCTAAGAGTCACAGACTGTCATTTGAAACTTGTTGGTGTGAGAGATTGCCCCCTAGTGTATGCTAACAATACTGCTGTCATTCTTAGGTGTTTAGTTTGTATTGGATACTGTTTTTGCTGAATATAAGCCATAAAATATTGTGGAATAAAATTCCAGAAATGGCGTTCAAGTGCCTACAGTTTTAAGAACCCAAGCTTCAAATGTAATCATGTTACTAAAAACACCTTTCTGTTCATCCCAGAGAGTTTCTAATATTCTAGACTGATGATAAACCTTAGCAGAAACATCTGCTGTGGCTATAACAGTACTAGCAAACATAGTTTCTAATGCTTCTTGCAACACAGCTTGTAATCTGAAAAGCTGTTGGTTAGCTAAATCTTCTGCTCTAGCAGCCTCATTTGACTGTGCCTGCAGCTGAGTTCGTAACGTGTTTATTTTTTCCTTAGCAACAGTTATGTCACTCTATGCATCAGCCAGATGCTTTTCATATTTTTCTTGCAAATGTACAATTTTACATTAACCCTTCTATCGTACCAATAGCTTTACTGCCCTGTTCAGTAACAGTCTGTGTAAAAGTCTTAATTTCAGTCGGGGAAACTTTCAAAAACTGAGAAAATTCTTTTGTACATTCAGCAGTGTCAGCGTGCAGTTTACTAGACACATTCCACTTATCACAGTAAGTCTGAAAATGACTCATGAGGTCAAGATCCTGCTTGATGCTAACTTTAGCAATCCAATCTTTAAACTCCTGCAAATCAGTCTGTAAAGTACAAACTTTGACATCTGCTTCACCCTCTAACAAATCGTTTGCAACAGGATATATAGAAATTGGAGCCATTGTCTGTGCTTCAAGCATTACTTTATCCTGGTTATGTTCCAGGTTTTGTACAATACGTTTATGACAAGGCATGCAAAAAACATTTAAATCATTGCAGATGGCACATTTTTGTACATCCTGTGGCACTTTAGCCTTATGTACATACCAATCAAAGGTAGACATCCAATTACATAATGCTGGATTATCAGTTTTCCCTAGCAAAGACTTACAGGTGCTAAAATGCTGATCATACCATGTATTTAAATAATTCCACACATTTATACAAGGTTCAGACACATCAAAAGTAAAAGACTGAGTGCAATTCTCGGCATTTTCACAAATTGCATTCATTGTTAAAAGAAAAACAAGAAAATATTTAACACAAATGTCCAGCCATGGTTCTTTCTCTGTGGTCAAAATAGCTGTCCAATTGACCAGCCAGGATGTGCCAAGAAGCTGTGCCTTATCGGACTTCAGAGGGGTCACAAAAGCTTGAGCAGCTAAAAACTCTGGCCAATCAAAGCTCATGAAGCTCCACAGCAGAAACATCCAGGTGGCCAAGTCCTGACACAAAGATCAGTTACGGGAAAATTGTCTGCTGTCTTTCACTAGATGCTGGTGAGATGAAATTTCGGCAGTAAAAATTTTCGTGCCTCGTGGGTCACCAACTGTCTGAAGGAAAATTACCGTACTGCCCTGCACTGTGCTCAGTATTTCATCCGCCAGTCAAAGGTCGAAGTTTAGGAAGAGAAGAACTGATTCTAAGAAGGTCTGCGCTGGAATGTTGCACTGTGGGAGGCACCGCTTCAGGCCACCTCCCCGGTCGTTTCGACTGGACTGCTCAGCACTGTTAAACTACACTTTTCAGGTAGTCTGTACCTTTACTCAATGAAAACACAGACAGTTCTGCTGTTACGACATTCATTTACTGCACACGAGGTTTACATCTAGCTTAACAATGAAAGTTATATACAGCAAAAACATACTTCAGCTTACAGCATCAGGTCTGCAAGAATATAAGAATCAAAGTCTCTGATACAAGAGAGTCCCAATCTTTATAGTGTCTTTTCTGCCTACATCAGCAGTTTAAAGAATTTGCCTGAATAATAAGTCTTTCCTTTGAAGCTGGTCTGCTGACAGTTTTTCCATATTTTGAACATTCTGTTCCTGAAGGATAACTTTCCGACCCGCGCTTATCTTGCATGTCCTGTTAACAAGACACAGCTGCATACAAGAGTTCGTCTTGACCTGCTTACAGATAATAAATTTCACAAGCTGCATAGCTTATAAGAGACAATAAATGCCAAGCTATACAGTTTTGCCAAGTTAGGTAACAGAGTTCAAACTGAGTGCACTCTACACACTGAAATGCAGAACATTTATTTTACATTTTCAGAAAAATCCACAGAAATCCATTTTAACCTGTTCTTTACTCTCACACAATTCAGTATAATGACCCTGTCAAAAAGATGGCAAGCAAGCAAACAAACAAAAAGGAAGGGGGGGAGGGGAATCCGACAGTTATTATAAAAGGATGGTACACTCCCTAATCCCTACCTTCTACTGTTGCTTTTGCAGGTCACTATAGCGAGCTCTGCAGTACTTAGTAGTTGATGCCAAAGGCCAATGGCATCACTCACTGCCTTGATGAACTGGTGCTAGGCATCCATTTTATATAATTTGCTGTTATATTGGACCAACAGGTGCATTTGACAGTCCCTCTGCAGCACTTATAAAAATATCAGTTTCCTAGCTGCAGCAGGCAAGGTCTTTGTGGAATCCAGCACCTAAAGAGGCAATGTCTACTTTTCTGCTTTTCACGAGGAGCAAAAGGATGCTTCATATGCATGGATACAAGTCTGGACATTACATGATGTGCAGCACCAAGCAGAAACACTGTGCTAACAAAAGTATCACTAGTGCAGTAGAGGCTTTACAGGAGCACAGTGCGTGCATATTCCATTAGTCTAGAGTCGGGCAGAGTCTATTATGGTAGTGCTGCCTCAGTGTAACAGCGCAATGTGTTATGGCAACACCTTTAGAAAGATGTCTGTTCTATGTCACCTCATTATCATTAACTGTTAAATTATGTGGCCCTTCTAGCAAGATAAAAAACATGGTTACTATACTGTAAAACACTGTATTAAAATAAGCAAGTTGCAAACAAGATTTCAGTAAAGAATTTGAATGGTGATATAGGCACAATGAAGGAAGGAAGACAAGTGGCCTGGTACACTACATGGAATACACCTGGTGTGTGAAAGCAATAGCAAAGACATAAATGCCCAGCTTGATAAGGAGCTCAACATGACAAAACACAAATGCAACAGCATGGCAAGTGAAATGTCCTGCTGGGAGGAGGGATCACCATGCCAAAATAAGCATGACAAGTAAACATTTCGGGATGCCCACACTGTGGTTTATGGAAACAGACTAAAAATCATGCTGCAGGGGGAAAGAATGACCCCTGTACATAGGTCAGCATGGCTACAAGTAAAGTGGGAGAGGACAGGTAGGTACAGGATATGCACAACACTGGCAAGCAGTACAGTGTGTAAGAAGCTGGGCAGGTGATAAGCTCCTTACTGCTGCTGCCCAAAGAGGACAGGGGGAGGGCGTAATGCACAAAGCACAGGTATGTGGGCAATAAATGAGTGGGCAGTGCCAAGATACAGGGGGACATCCAAGGAACCACATCCGCACACACACTGACATGTGTAACCCACGCGAGTGTCAACAAGTGGAAAAGTTCACCACCCAGGAGACAGAAGTACTGCTGCACACCTTATGTATACATGGCATGTGCATCCTGGACAAAAAAAATCAATAATGCTTTCCATGTGTGGCAGAGAGTGGCACAGGACACAAATGCTGTCAAAAGACCAATAGCGAAAGGGCACTGCAGGATCACCAATACAATACTGCATGCCAAGTTGAAAACATGACAGATCACTGCGGACAGCATATGTCTGTTTAGATCACTTTTGCAGTATTCATTACATATGAGAACTATCTTGACAACAATGCCATACATCAACAGCCAGCACACCAAAGCTTAGACTCCTCTTGGATGTTTGACGTATGCCACAAGCACGAGATTATGAAGTGGTATATAAAAAGGACAGATGGGTATTAAAAAACCCAGGATTTGCCCCAATCCAGAAGGAAAAAGGCAGAAGAGTGAGCTTTTGTCAGACAACCACAGGAAGAAGAAATGTACATGGGGTCTACTTTGGCCAAAATATTATATCTACATAGAAAGATATTCTATATAGATATCTATTCAGACACACACAGACATTACTATACAGACATATTATATACAGATATATTACACATACACACACACACGTACATATAAACATAAGGGAGGGTAGAGAGAAGATGCTCATGCTCATACTGCAACTGTGATCTAATTAGATATTTACTGTTATGCTAAGTTCTTAAACAGTATGTCCTTCATTGAGGAGTTACACAGGAGAGGATTCACTAAGCTTTTTACAGTATCTGGGAGAAGGAAAAAAAAAATAGTACACCTGGACTCTAGCTTTCTGTGGAGAGATCCAATGAAACCAGTCATGGATCAGAGAAAGCATTAATTTTACACTGCTTAGTAAAAAGGCATGAATGGAAGTCCAAGTAACTGCTTATTAACATGGATCTATTGTCAATACCTTTAAAATAAAAGGCACCTGAAGGTGCTACTGCTCTGGTGGAAAGGGCTTTAACCTGGCCTGGAGGGATTTCCCATAAAAGGGATAGCAAAAGGAAATGGCCAAGGAACGCCATCTAGAGATGGTTTGCTTTGAGGCAGAGTGACCAAATTTCTTAACCTAAAAGGTAATAAAATGTTGAGTCAGTTTTCCTCAAGGTAGCTGAAGGATTTATCTTGACAAGACTAAAACTATATATATTTAAAGGGACGTAAAAATGTCTTTAACCTTTGTTTTGAGGATTAGGAAAGAAAAACAAATTTATCAAATAGTTTAGAAAAATGTTATTGACAACTTTAGGCATGAAAGAAGGGTTGGTCCTATGAGATCATCTGTCCTTGTGGAAAACTAGAAACGATGAAGATGCCTTAAGGGCTTTAGCCATATTAAGGGCTACTAGTAAAACTGTCTTCCAGGTACAGAATTTTAAACGAAAAAGAGGCAGGTTAAAAGGGAAGAGTTAGCTTTCCAAAATATATATTTCAAGTCCCTAGGAAGCGGTACAGATTTTCCTGGTGGCCTGTTGTGAAGGACATCTTTTAAGAACAGCTTGTCCTCAAAACGTGCAGACAGTGGTAGATCCAAGGGAAGACTGGTGCATACAGTAGACATATGTGCCTTGATCGAAGACTATACCAAACCTGAACTGAGCAACTCGCACAGATATGAAATAGCAGGGATATCCCATTAAGGGTCCAGGTTTCTTTTTGGCACCAAACATAAAATATCGAAACATAAGACTTTCTTGTGGCAGGTTTTCTAGCCATCTGTAATACTGGTCACATGTCCTCTAAAAAATGTGCCAGAAGGGAATCAGAATCCTGTCACCCAGAGAATAAGGATTAGTGTTTGTAAGTTTATGTGAATGACAGAACCCCTCTCTTGTGTGAGCAGGCCCATCCACTGCGGTAACTTGTGGTAGCTACCTTTGGTTAGGTGTTAGAGATGGGGGAACCAATGCTGCCTAGGCCAAGATGGGGGCACAAGCACCATCTTCTAATTGCCCTTTTTGATTCCGAGCAGGACCTTGGGGATCGGAGAAAAAAAGTCAGAGGGATTTGCCTTTCCATAAGATTGACATGGCATCAGTTTTCCAAGACTCTGGGCTTGGTGCTCAGCAGTAAAACAGTTTGAGCTGCCCGTTCAGACAGGACACAAAAAGGACCTTTTGGGAGTTCTCCACTGATGGGAAATCTAAAGGAAGACCTGGATTTGGCTCAGATAGTCTGCCATTGTATTAACCTCTAATAGAATGCATACTGCCTGAAGAAAAAGGCTGTACTGAATGGACATCTCCCAGGCTGCCATTGCAAGTCTGCAGAGATCTGATTTTTGCCCCCCTCATTTGCTGATGTACTACATTACAGTGGTATTGTCTACAAGGATTTGGAAAGTGCCTGTACATCAGAGGTATTGTAGAGACTGAATGGCCAGGATTAAGGATTTAATTTCATTGATATTTACATGGTCTTTTCTATGGACTTTCAGTCACTGAACATGCGTCCCATGCCAGATCTGAAACATCCATGGAAACATCCTGGCAAGGAAAGAAAACCACAAAATGCATTCCTGAATTGACTGATATTTAGTTGATCTACCAAAGAACTCCATTCTTTATGAAGGGCATGAAAGGAACTGGGACATTTAGGGAGTGGCAGAGCTGAGCTCAAATATATTTTAGGTACCATAGAATATCTTCCTCATGTGGAATCTGGCAAAATAAATCATTTGCATGGATGAAGCCATGTACCCCCTGAGCTCTCAGAGACTGCAACTTGTCATGGCGAGAAGTGCAATCATGGAGATGGTGTTGATACGGCAACCTAGAAAAAACAGGTCATAAGATGAAATAATGACAGACTTTATATTTACTGTGAAGCTTAGACAAAGAGAAAGGGTCCATGGTGAACTTGAGATCCGAGAAAAGTTCATCTCCCAAAGCATTCTGGAGAAAATCAACACAAGGATAGATATGAATATCCTGGAGCCTGTAAAAGGCCATCACTAGAGCCTGGCATTTGGTGAATACTCTTGGAGATGTGGAAAGACCAAAGGGTAAATCAGAAAATTTAAAGTGAAATTGTAAAGTACAAAAATCAAGAATTTTTTGGCCTTATAATGAATACAAAAGGTAAGCAATATTCAGGTCCAGGCTAACCAATAAAGCTTGAATAAGAATCACTGGAAGCAAAGTTTGAAGAGGAAGCATCCTGAAGTTCAAGATCTGTTGAGGACTGCTGGAAGCCCATTCTGGATCAAAGTCCTTCCTTTCTCAGAACCAAGAGGAGTTGTAAATAAAAAATGAAAACTGATTCTATAGTTCACAGAAAAACTCTTTCAGAATGGGACAACTAGGTGTTCTTGGTTTAGGGCACTTCTGGAATACCCAAATGGGTTGGAGGAAAAGCCAAGTTTGTTTGTTACCCTTGTCTATGATGCTGAGGACTCACTGGTCTGAAGTTATCTCTCTCTATACACAGAAGGAGTGAGAAAGTCTGTCTGACAGACAGAATAAATCAAGATAGAAGGGAGATGAAAGAAGGGTACTATCATAGACTGTCAAACTGGCACATTTGTCTGGAAAGCAGACTTAAGGTCCCCTGAAGGCTGGCTTTGATGTTTCTTGAAATTATTTTTTGCCAAACTATTTTTTGCTGTATCTACTCTTTTTGAAAAAGAGGCCAGCCTTAGAAGGGCAATTTCTCTGGAACATGGGAGCAGGAGACAGGAAAATCTATTTAAAATCTCGTTCCTCTCTCTCTCTCCTGCAGGCTTTTAAAAATATGCAGGCTTTAAATTTCAGCAGCAGCAGGTTGAAAGAGTTTCCCTATGCAACCGGGCATCCAATAATGTGAACTTGACATCTTCAGGTAAAGACCGAAGTCTAAATCAAGGAAGCGTACCTCCTTAAGGTGTGTTAGCAGCATTATAACTGCATTTAATAGAGTGCGCTGCTGCATGGGTAAAAGGAATCGAGCATTGACTGTAACACTTCTGTATTGTCAGACCAGCCCCATCTCCCATAATCGACAAAAAAATCTATTCATATGGGATTTTATGACTTGAAAAGAAAGTGTATCTGAGGTGTACAACTTTTCAAAACCTATCCACAGCACTGCTTTTGGTCACTGGGCAAGGCGTTATTAAATGGCTTGCCCAGTGACTTGGCGGCTTTGTAAGAATCTGCAGAGATCACTACAGGGTGGTTTGGAACCTTTCAAAACTTGTCAGGTTTCTTAAGTGCTGCAAACCTTTTAGCAGTATGGTATAAGGACTGGGGATTCCTATATAAAAACAGGTCATAAAAAATATTTTCTGCACATCATTACACTACTTCCCTTCTCACTGAGGTGCTCCATCAATTTTTAAGACCACGTCTCTAAGGGAAAGTCTGAAGACATAGTACCTACAACCTTCAGATTCAAAGCACCTACACCTTCAGATTCAAATACAACTGAATAGCTTATTCCTCCCAGATTTAAAGAATCTACCTCTGATTATGAATTTTCTTCAGAAGAGGTCTCTCTCTCTCTTATGAAAGAAGAAAGATGTCAAGAAAAACTAAGGTGGCTTTAGAGATATGACTGCATTAAAAAGCTCATAAAAGAAATCATCCCACTACTTTTGAGGGTCTCCAACAGAAGGAGTAAAGGAAACAGAATGTTGTGTCTGCTGCTTCTTTCTTAAAGAGCATCAGGTTGAACATAATGGGGAGGATCTGACCCCAATGTACCTCAATAAAGGGTACTTCAAACATTTTGCAGATGAAAACTTGAGGTATGCCCTTAGGTCCCTTTGATACAATAACCCATGGTTCTTTCTCTGTGGTCATAATAGCTGTCCAATTGACCAGCCAGGATGTGCCAAAAAGCTGTGCCTTATCAGACTTCAGAGGGGTCACGAAAGCTTGAGCAGCTAAAAAAGTACAGTTTTGTACCTACCATAAATGTAGATGTTCGAAGATCCACATTGCTGCAGTCCTTACACTTGGGTAGTCCGCTGTCCTCGGTCGGCCCGAATATCAAAGTATAAGGCTGACGTCGGTCAAGGCGCATTTGACTGACATCAGGACGTCAGGGTACAAATGCGCATGACCAACGTCATATCCTCAGTCTTTTCTTGCCCCAGATGTCAGAAGACCCTAAAAAGAAAGGTCAAAACCAAAAGACAGCAAACAAACAACCAACCATCCTAGCACTAAAAATATGTACAATATATACAATATACACCATATTGACAACCCAACTCACACAACCGCCTCTAACTACAGAGGGGAAGGAGGGAGGGTAAATTGGACTGCAGCAATGTGGATCTTCGAACATCTACATTTATGGTAGGTACAAAACTGTACTATGTTCTTCATCTCACATTGCTGCAGTCCTTACACTTGGGTAGAATCCCAAAGCAGAGGTAAGGAGGATGGCCAAACTATAAGGAAGCAGGAGCTGCCAAAATGCCCTGCAAAACAGCAGTGGCAAAACCAGCCCTAGATTTAGAATAAAGTGGTAGGTGATAATGCCTAGAGAAAGTATGCACTGAACTCCAAGTAGCTGCCTCCAAAATATCCTTAGTTGCCACCCCTCAAAAAGCTGTCGGTGGCAGTAGCCCTAGTGGAATGAGGCCTAATCCCAGCTGGAATCTCCTTGCCATGATAGGAATAACAGAAAGCAATGCAAAACCCAATCCACTTAGAAATAGTTTGTTTTGACACAGGCTTGCCCTGAGAACTCAAAGCAAAAGAAACAAATAACTGCTGAGACTGCCTGAACCCTTTAGTTCTGTCCAAATAATATCGCAACTGCCTGTGTACATCTAAAGTGTGCAAAATCTTTTCCCCTTTATTTTGGGGATTTGCATAAAAAGTAGGCAAATGAATAGTTTGGTTTAAAGCCACACTAGAAACCACTTTAGGCATAAAGGAAGGATTAGTGCGTAAAGATACCCTATCCTTATGGAAAATTAAGAAAGGCTCAACCGCCATAAGGGCCTGCAACTCAGAAACCCTTCTTGCAGAGGTAATGGCCAACAAAAAGGCAGTCTTCCATGATAAATATTTCAACTCGGTAGTAGCTGCAGGCTCAAAAGGTTGTAGAGTGAGTTTCTCCAACACAAAATTGAGATCCCAAGCAGGAGTAGGAGCTCTCGTGGGGTCTTATATTCTTTGCCCCTCTAAGAAATTGCTTGAACAAAGGATGAGAAAACAATGGTGGGTCACAATCATAGTGAGGCGAAATTGCTGCAGCATGAACCTTAATAGAAGAGAAGGACAAACCTTTGTCCAGTAACTCAGTAAGATATTGAAGAGCCACACTTAAATTAGGCTCAGAAACATCCAAATCCTTTGCTGCACTCCAAAATAAAAATCTCTTCCATTTATCTGCGTACACTTTCCTTGTACTAGGCCTTCTAGCTTCCAAAATAACATTCAAAACTTGCTGTGGAAGTTGAGACCCACTATGGTTCAAAACAGAATATGCCAGGCTGTTAGGTGAAGAGAGTGAAGCTTGACATTGAGCAAATGACTGTCCTCCTGAGACAACAGGTGTGGAATCAAGGCAAAGGCCATGGAGGCTCCGTACCAGGCTTCTCAGTAATGGGTACCAATGCTGTCGAGGCCAATCTGGAGCTATCAAAATCATCCTTGGCTTGTCCTGTCTGGCCTTTAGTAGTACCTTTGGGAGGAGAGGCAGAGGTGGAAAGGCATACACATGAAGATTGCTCCAATTGAAAGAAAGAGCATCCACTTTCCAAGCTGTGGGATGAAACCTTTTGTGCAAAACTTTGGCAGCTGGTGGTTTAGTGGAGAAGCGAACAGATCTATGTCTGGAGTTCCCCATGACACTGTCAATTTCTGAAATACATGAGGATCCAATTTCCACTCGTGGGGATCCATAATTCGTCTGCTCAACACATCTGCTAAGGAGTTCTGTGCTCCCGGCAGAAACCTTGCCTGAAGATTTAGCTGTAAACTGAGAGCAGTCTCCCACAAAATCATTGCTTGCCTGCATAGAGGATAAGAATGTGTTCCCCTTGCTTGTTGATGTACCACATGACAGTTGTGTTGTCTGTTAGAATCAACACCTGCCCTGGAAGAAGTAAATCCTTGAAAGCTATTAATGCAAACTGGACTGCTAACATCTCCTTCAAGTTGATATGTAGATGTTGTAGTCTGGCAGGCCACTTGTCTTGTATCCACTTTCCATTCAGATGAGCTCCCCAAGCTTTGTCTGAGGCATCTGTCGTTAGAATCTGACTCGCCTCTGGCCGGGTCACAGAGAGTCCCTTGTTTAGGTGACATTCCTGAGCCCACCACAACAATTCCTTTTGAATGCAAGGTATTATTTGAATGACAGTGTCCAGATCCTGGCAGTGCTGTGTCCATACATTTTGAGATACCATTGTAACTTCCTCATATGCAGTTTGGCATTGGGAAGCACCAGAATACAAGATGCCATGAACCCCAAGGCTTGAAGGACTGTCCTTGCAGTCAGCCTGGACTGATGAGACAATTGATGAAAGTAAAGGGAAAGATTCTTTTGTTTGTCCGGGGTCAAAAAGGCCATCTGGGATGCTGTATTCAATCTTACACCCAGAAAGCACATGTCCTGAGAGGGTACTAGACTGGACTTTATTTCATTCACAGAATACCCCAGGCATCTTAGCACTGCTATCACATATTCCAAATGATGAAGAAGCTCGTCCCTTCCTTGAGCCAGAATCAGGCAATCGTCCAAATAAGGATAGATCTGTATTCCTTTTAGCCTGAGGAAAGCTATCACTGGAGCCAGAACTTTCGTGGACACTCTGGGTGCAGTAGATAAGCCAAAGGGCAATGCAGAGAACTGATAATGAGAAGTCCCAGCTCGAAAACTCAGATACTTCCTGCAACTCAGTCTGATAGGAACATGAAGGTAAGCCTCCTTGAGATCCAAAGTTACCATCCAATGATCTTTGCCCAGCAGAGGTAAAAGCTGTTGTAACGTCAACATTTTGAACTTGGGAATGTCCAGATAAGTGTTGAGGGTAGATAAATCCAAAATTGGTCTCCACGTGTTCCCCTTCTTTGGTACTAGGAACAGGCGAGAATAAAATCCTAGGCCCACTTCTGGCATAGGGACCGGCTGTATGGCCCCTATTTGAAGTAACAGAGAAATTTGTTTGTGAGCCTCTATTCTTTGTTGAGGAGGAACGTCTGGCATGCCTTTGAAAGGAGGCAAGGTATGGAAATAAAACCTGTAACCGTGGTGTATGATATCCAATACCCATCTGCCTTGGGTAATCAAACTCCAATTTTCCTTGAAAAGTGCCAACCTTCCTCCCAAAGGTGCTGCCAGACGAAAAGGCTCTGGCAGCTGAAAAGGTAGGTCATTGGGTCTGTTTACGAAAGGACTGACCCCTGCCCTCACCCGAAGACTGTGCAGGTGAACTCCCTGTTCTAGGCCTGAAAGAGCCCTGAGCTCTGCCCCTACCATGTCTAGACCTACCCCTAGACTGGGAATCATAAGAAGGATACGTCCACCCCTTGGTAGGCCAATTTCTACTAAACTTCGGAGGCTGAACCTGCAAAAAATCTTTAACAGTCTGCATAGACTTAGCCTTGTCTTCCATTTTCTTTAAGACTGCCTCAACAGGAGAACCAAACAACACATCAGATTGTAAAGGAGCATCTAAAATCCTTGTCTTAACATGGTCAGATAAATTCTGATCCCTCAGCCAGGCGTGCCTGCGAAGAACTGACCCAGTGGCAGCGACCCTAGACGAGGCCTGTACAGCATCAAAACCACATTGCAAAGAATGCTTACCCACCTGCTCAGAAACATGTACTAAATCTTGTAACTCCTTACACTCAATACCTTCCGCCAGAGCATCTACCTTAGACTTCAATTGTGAAAGGAGATAGTTTTGGTATTTCAACATGTGAAACTGGCAATTCAAAGCCCTCATAGCTAGGGTGGAAGAAGTATAAACTTTCTTTCCCCATCTATCCAAAGCCCTGGCCTCTTTATCTGGAGGAACCGGATTTTTGACAACAGAAGCCTTAACACCTTTAGGCCCCTGACTAACAGTTTCTGGGTCTGCCCTAGGACTCTTAAAAAGATACTTATGAGCTTCAGGCACCCTGTAATACCTATCCGGTTTAACAGGAGCAGGAAGCAAAGAATCAGGATTAAGAGAAGCCTCTGCAAAAACATCTTCCACCACATCCAGAACAGGAGGAATAGCCAAAGGCCTATGCTGGGGTAAAAACAAAAATTCCCTAAGCCTTTTCCTGGAATCAGAGAAGTCCTGACCTTCCCACTTAAAATGCTCCCTCATGGAATGAAGAGTCTCTGAAAAAGAAAAATCCTCAGGAGGAGAAGCAGAAGGAGTAGAGTCATCCACATCAGAATAAGGAGAATACTCCTGCAAGTCTTCAGCCGAAGACTCTGAAACATCCGAAGCCTGCTCAAAACTCCCTAGCTCAGGTTCCACCCTTGGTCTCTTATCAGGAGGGGGCAAAGAACCTCTAATCAAAGTAATCAAATCTTCTGCCATTTTAAGCATATGCTTCTTGGGCACAGTTCCTGAAGAACTAGGGGTGACACCAACTGAAGCTAAACCTGGCCTGCCTCTGGGAGAAGCCTTGGAAACAGAAGGAGAGGGCCTAACCACCCTAGGAAGGGAGGGGAGTACAGTAACCTGAGAAGCCCCTTCTGCCTGACCTGCCTCCTTGAGAGGCCACATCCTGCAATAACAAAGTCTCTCCCTGGGACTCCAAAGAAACCTCCGGCGGAACCACCGGCTCCACCGACACCTCTAAAGAACCGGCGTCCGGAGCAGACGGTTCTTCTAGCCTAGGCTTAGTAGCATTTTATAATTACACCGCTTCCCGAAGACTAACCTGGCACAATCTAACCTTCTCTTTATAGTGCGCTTATTGAATCTAGCACAAGAGCGACACCCAACAACGTCGTGCTCAGGCCCTAAACAAGGAATACACAAAGTATGATAATCTCTATGCGGTATCTGTTTCCCACAAGAAATACAGTTATTCACTTTTTCTGACATCCGGTAAACCACTGAGGCAAGAAAAAACTAAAATATTCCCCAACGGGGTACTTAGCCAACTTTGACTCGGTCTGAAACTCCGAATTCGAAAAATTTCAGAACGCCAACCGGCACTTGCAACGCTGCTTCTGCATCGGACCATGCGGCAAAAAAGACTGAGGATATGACGTCGGTCATGCGCATTTGTACCCTGACGTCCTGATGTCAGTCAAATGCGCCTTGACCGACGTCAGCCTTATACTTTGATATTCGGGCCGACTGAGGACAGCGGACTACCCAAGTGTAAGGACTGCAGCAATGTGAGATGAAGAACATCTCCGGCCAGTCAAAGCTCATGAAGCTCCACAGCAGCAACATCCAGCTCTGATCAGACAGCAGCAGCTTTGGGCTTCAACTTTTTGAGCTTCATTCTGGGTTGCTGAGAACATCCAACTGAGAAGATTTGGAAGCCAGCCCACCCTGCACAATCTCCTTAAAACTTCCTGTTTTCCCAAGATTTATTTGGAGAGGAGATAATGCAACTCCTTATTTTAAGTACAAAAGGCTGACAAATGGAGCACTCTTTAAGGTAACTAGGTTCTAAGCAGAACAAACATTTAGCATGACTATCCTTATAAGGTCTTCCTCCCACACTCACATTTACTCCTCCTAGTTGATGTAAGACAAAAATATAAATAACGTCAAACAAAATCGAAGGAGGAAGCTTCATCAAGGGGGGACTTGACTATCCAGAGTTTCAGGGTCTCCAGCAAAGTCATACATAGACGGTCTGAAGTCACTGTCACTGTACTCAGCAGCTTACAGGACTACTTAGAGGAGACTTGTGCCTGACCTACAGAGCAATCTCTGATCCAAACCCAATGGAAATGCTGCACATTCACAAGTCAAATGTGACAAGGTTCACCTGCTCCAACAACCTTAATCTGGCCTGTGACATAAATAGGACCTGTTGGAGAGACGGGTACATTTCTCAGGAGGATGCCACTCCTCTGGAATAGGCTATCAATTCACAACAAACAAAGTCCCTCTATGACCCCATTTAAGCACAGCCTAGTTGACTGGATGAGAAACCATAAATTCCTGCCGGGGATTTCACCTATGATCTTCCTAGATATGGGCAGTTGTTGCCAACCAAGATTTCAAGTTTAAGCAAGATACTTTACATTGGGCACACATGGCTAGACTTATAAAGACCTTTGGGTCAATAGTCCAGTAACCACCTAGGAACCTATCATCTGCCCACTTGCAAAGGAAAATGTCACAAGACGTACAGTTGACAGACCAAAGTGAAAGCAAACTTTCACTATCTGGACTGGCAGCAAGAACGTTGAAGATTTTCATGCTCCTTATTGTACAGCTTCATGATCTTATGGTAGGGACATACACTGGTTGTACAGAGCCTAAGCTTTGGGATGCTGACTAGGTATAAGGTGTTCTCCAGGTACACTGTGGCTGCAAATGTAACACATTGCACAAAGAAATATGTATGCACGCACATGCTATTCACAGATACAGTTGGGGGAGTGAGGTATATGTTCCAGCACTGCCACAGGTATTTTATCTATCTGTTTTCACAGGTTCTAGTGGCGGAAGGTGCAGCACATGCCTGTTGTAAGCAGGATACCTAGAGATGACAAAGATGGCAACATATACATTACATGGTCAGACAGCACAATGGCACTGTCCTCAGCAATGCCAACAATGGAGGGCACTTGCACATTCCTCACATATGGGTTGAGTGAAGGATGCATTCCAAAACTTTCAGCATAAGTAGCACTGGACATCATGCTGCACCCAGACTATGCAGAAAAGTGACAAATCACCGCACACTGCATCTGTCACCCACACTGCCCTCCCCAATGTGTGTATGTACCCAGCAGAGGAAGCAAACATGTTGGGTCCATTGCTGCCATGACTCCACATCTTTCCCTGACCTAGGTACCACATCTGCCATCAGTCAGATGGCATACAGGTCAGTTAGGTATCGACTATGAGCACCCTGAAAGGCCTGCGTGAGAATGAGCACAGCTGCATTGAGTGCATAATGGTTACTGGTGCATTCATGAAGCATGTGGCAACTGCTCCCTGTTGTGCCTATGAAAAATATACCAGCTGTGACCATACAACGGTCTGGATGAAAATTTGTCATTTACAACTTGGGCATACAGAGATGGCACTTACTGTTCCAGAGACTGAATCACTGTCACACCTGGCCACTGGAGCCACCACCCCTAGGCATGATCAATATCAATATCACAGTCATGGCTGATCACCTCTTATCTGGCTCACCAGTCAGCTGGTCAGGCTTTTGCAGTTCCACACAGACACAATACCCTGTTGGTGGTTTGCTTGCCATGTCTCATTGTGGCCATCACAGAGGTCATGTAAACAAGTCCATCTCTTGGCTCTCAACATAGGAAGCTGCATCAGGGTTCCCATACATGCTAAAAGTGTCACACTGTCCCTCTTAGAGAATGCATCCATCCATGAAACTGCAGGGCCAGAGAGTACACATTCCTAAATTTATAGCATGGAGTTCCATCCTGCTAGCAGAGGACACAGTATGCAATAGTAGTCCCCAATCTACTATTTGTCCAAGTGACCGTAACCCATGCAATAGGGTTGCTGTCAACCATCAGTGTTACTCCACCTCATCTGTGTGGATAAGTATGCCCTGTCCAATCATCTAGCCTGTCTGATGTCTAATTTACAATGTGGCCACCACTCGATGAACTGTAATGGATAACTTTGGTCTGTTCATGGATGCATCAGTTGTACTCTATGGTGGCATCTGAGCATGACTAGGACCATCACAAATACTTCTCTCTCTCTCTCTCTGCCAGTGTTACAAAGTACTGCACCTACTTCTGGTTTTCATGAGGTGCTGCAGCAGATAGATTCTCAGATGACTCTGCACCAGACCCTCATCTGCTAGCATAACAGGTCTCTCAGGCAGTACTGAGATATTACTGGGCTGTAGCTGTATCCATATGACCATATTATGCAACATGGTACGCACCCCAAATGTTATCGGACTATCTCAAGGATTACTTGCATAAAACTAGACCCTCTTAGTAACAGCCTGCATATCATTGCTAGAGCCTTCCTGTGTCCTGACAGAGTGCTCTTCAAACTATCTGGAGATATATAGAGCTGAGTATATTTTTCTGACACTTCAGAGTTGTCTACTGGTAATGGTTGTTTGACTAACTTTATATCATTGCTGGCTGACTTCAGAGTTGTGCACTGTTATTTTTGCTTCACTGTATAGTTTTTCAGATCTCTGCTGAAGGTGTTGGTTTTCCCATACCCACCCTCCCTATCTTGTTGTTTAAATTTGGAGGCTTTTGCAGTTGCTCGTCCCCACTGTAGATTTGATCTGGGACACCCCCCCCCACCCAGGCCCATCTCTTTACCTCATTCTACCCAATAGACTCCTTCTGCACTTGTTTTTAATAATTTTTAATTTAATTGCATTTTTTAAACTGTTTGGTCTAACATTGCTACATACTCAAGTGTGCTAGCTTGCACTGCATTTGAATAGTTTTTACTGCTGTTTTAGCTACTTTTCTGTATGTATATATATATATATATATATATATATATATATATATATATATATATATATATATATATATACACATACATATATATATATATATATATATATATATATATATATATATATATATTAAAAAAATCCTTTCCTGTAACTAGTGTAGTACAGATTCAGATTTGCTGTATCCAGGACTGTATGTAAGTTTCTGAGCCCCCCAAGCTTTCTGTGTTGGAGGGAAGACTTTTAGCTTATCAGTGGGAGTGGTAAGCACTAGGTAACCTATCTACCACATAATGAGTGGTTCTGGTCCAGAAATTGTAGTTATTGGCCGTTTGGGTAGTTTTTCCAGCTCTCTCAACTTTCTGATTTAAAAGCCAGCATTTGCACTTGTTTCCCCCCTTTCCTGTAACTAGTTTAGTCCAGATACAGATTCTTAGTTTTAGCACTTGAATTTGCTTATTCGTGATCAGCACTTGTTCAGAACTTGTAAGCACTAAATAACCTACTAATTACTACAGCACTCAACCTTCCTCATTGCCTAGAGGAAAACAGTTTTGGTACTTACTTTCCTCACTTGCTTAGAGAAAAACCGCTCTTGTACTGACTTTCCTCACTTATCTAGAGGAAAATAGTTTTTTATTCAGGCATGTCCAAGGGTCAGCTCCCAGTGTTCTCTCCTGTCTATCTGATGAATTTGGGCAATGCAGAAATTGCCTCATGTACACAGACAACCCTCTCCTCCTACCACCCAACACTACAACCTGTGAGCGATGCACTTATCTAGCCAAACTGGAGGTAAAGCTCTCTCCAATCAAGACTGAACTTGACAGTCAAGAGGAGAAGGTAAACACTTGCACCGCACCACACTCATCACATAGTCTCACTAAATCTACACCACCAAAATCCACACATAGAAACACAAAAAAAATTTGTGGAGGCTCGCAATAATAATTTGCTCAAGCAACAGAGACCGCCAAAGCAGAAATGCAAGCAACCTCCACCCCCCAACACAAACCAACTGATACATAGCCTGCAGACTCAGTGTGCCACTCAACCACAGCCGTTAAGGCAAAACATCGTACCCAACACACTAGTCATAGCTGACTCTATAATCAGGCACACTGATGTCCCACTCAACAGGCTAAACAAGGAGATTACTGTGAGCTGCCTGTCGGGCGCCAGGATCCACCACATAACCCATGCACTCGGGTAACTCCACAAGTACAAATATGACTCCGTCATTGTCCATGTTGGTGTGAACGACCTGAGATGTACCTTCCTGGACTACATGAAGAGAGACATGGAAGAGCTCTCCAATCTTGTAGCCCAGGCAGGTATGACCCTAGCCCCGAGTAGCATTCTGCCATCACCCAGAATGATGCTGCAGTACAAGGACAAAATGATTGACTTCAACAATTGGCTAAGCTTCTGGTGCCAGTCTACAGGGATCCAGTGTCTATCTGCCTGGGATGACATGACTGACAGACCACAATGCTTTGCAAGAAATGGCCTGCACCTGTCACCCCTGGGATTCGGAACAGGCAAGCAAAAACTGAGAGTGATGCTACTCAATGCTAGAAGTCTAAATCTCAAAATGCACTCACTCGAGGCACTCCTTAAAATGGAGAACATTGATATCTGTAGTGACTGAGACCTGGTTTCAAAGCTCCAGAGAGCACCCCTGCACTACCAGGCTATAACTCATACCAGACTTTTCGGCCATGTAACCTGGACCAGAACACCAAAGGAGGAGGTGTGTCCATATTCATTAGGGATATCCGCACCTCCAGGCTAGTTGCTCAGCATAATGCAGCTGAGGTTATCCAAGTGCAACTAACCCTGGGCAAAGCTGCAATCCAAATTGTAGCTTGCTACAGATCACCCACCATGCCCCAGGATTCCCACTCCTTTTCTTGATATACTGGAAAATATTAGGGTTCAACCAAACACCCTAATAATGGGCGATTTCAACTACCCCACCATTAACTGGGAAATCTACTCATGTACCAACTCCTTCGCTCAACGCTTTCTGGAATTCATAAACTCCAATGCCCTGGATCAACTTATCCACATCACCCACCAGGGGCAACAATATCCTAGATCTGGTCATTACCAACATGAGTGACCGGTGTGCCACACCTGAAGTCAATGCCTCATTGGTCTGATCCGACCATAAGCTAATTACCCTAGATACATCCTGCCCCCACCCCCCATTAAGGAAACCATGGTAAAAAACTTTTCCAAAGCAAACTTCATGCTTCTTAACTCAGCCAAGTGACGTCTCCAGGCGTTTCTGCCGTTACCTCTTACTCCTCCTCTAGGTGTCAAATATTGCCTGTTCATATTTGCATTAATAATTCCAAAACCATGTTTACATACAAGGTATCAGAATATTTTATCTTGAAGCATACATGATGGCAAACACAATTGTTTTGATATTTGAACTCTGTTAATGAGCATTTGTTAGAACTGTAAGGTGATAACTTCATTTTATAAAGGCTGCAGCCACACCCACTGGGAGTTAAAGGTACACACTCAAAAGAGCTCTACTGGAGGAAATGAGTTAAGACAGAAGTGGTGAACTTTATGACACCCATGCATATGGACAATACAGTTATGACTACTGAATCCTACACAATTGCACTTTATAAACTCACTGCTGCTTTTCTGCTGTGAGAAACATTTCTGCAGTTTGGTTCTGAGTAGTGTGGATATTTGTAGCATTGTCCATATTCAGGCTTTTATTTGGGCCTAGTGTTTGTGGAGGCTGTGTGTCTGAGCAAATATTCAGGGACATCTTGGTTTAGCCAAAGCCATCAGGCAATTCAGAGAGAGAGAATTGTTTAAGGTCATTGGCTGACTGAGGTCACCTGGACTATAGTTTAGACTGAGCACCTCATTGGTTCTTTTGAGCTTTTTTTTCTTAAAAGTTGTCTCAGGTTTCAACTTTCTGTTACCTAAGAAGTTAAGTTGTGAGTGTTTCTGCCATTTCACACTGAGCTAATCGAAGGAAGGACACAGAGCAAACTCGGATCTATAATATATAACATTAAGTATCATGTTTTTTTTTTTTGCTTATTTTTTGAGTTATTTATAGTACTTTATGTACTGTATATTTTTCTAGCTAGTTTCACTGTGTGTGAGGTATTAACTGGAAATTGTCCACTTTTATTAAGCATCTGTTGGGTTGTTTAATTCTGATAACTTGTTTGTAATTAAAAGCTTTCTCTAGAGGCTCCTTTAGCGGTTTAAAACTTTCATTTAAAGGTTCATTGCTACTTTTCTGCTGTGAGAAACATTTCTGCAGTTTGTTTCCCACCCTCCCTATTGGTATGCTGTTCTTATAGTTGGTGGCTTTGCAGCTGCCCACCCATACTGTAAATCTGATCTGGGGCCATCCTCCCAGTCTAGTGTCATTACCTCATTCTACCTAATACAGGGAGAGCATTTGCGAAGGCCAATCACCTTAGTTTCTGCTCCTCCTTTCTCACTTTCCATTTAAAAAAAATTCTAAGCTTGTTTCCTGCCTTTCCTGTGGGTAGTCTAGTCTGGATACAGATTTGCTGTGTGTCCAGGACTATTTGTGGGCTTCTAAGCCCCCAAGCCTTTATGTGTTGGAGGGAAGCCTTCTAGCTTAATTTTGTTTCTTAGAACTAGCCAGTTTTTTTTTTTTTGTTTCAGCACTCAAGTCGGTTTCTTTGAGCTCGGCACTTGTTCAGAACTTATTGTAAGCACTAAATAAGCTACAAATTACTACAGCACTTTCCTCACTGTCCTAGAGGAAAACAGTTTCTAGTACTTAAATAAGTACCTATCCAGGTATGTCTAAGGGTCAGCTCCCGGTGTTTTCTCCTGCCTACCTGATGAATCTGGGCATCTTGGAGCAATGCAGTAATTGCCTCATGTACACAGACAACCCTCTCCTCCTACAACCCAACACTACAACATGTGAGAGATGCACTTATATAGCCAAACTGGACTAGACAGTGAAGAGGAGAAGGTAAACACTTGCACCACACCACACTCAGCACATATAGTCCCTCAAAACCTACACCACCAAAACACACACATAGAAACACAAAACACACACCTACATTTGTGGCGGCTCTCAGTAAAAACCTGCCCAAGCAACAGGGACCTCCAAAGCAGAAACACAAGCAACCTCCACCCCCCCACCAAAACCCAAATGACACATAGCTCACAAACTCAATGTGCCACTCAACCACAGCCCATAAGACATAACAACGTACCCAACACTCTAGTCATAGGTGACTCTATAGTCAAGCACACTGATGTTCCACTCACCAGGCTAAACAAGGAGAAAGTTACTGTCAGCTGCCTGTCGGGTGCCAGGATCCGCCACATAACACATGCACTCAGGTCACTCCACAACAAGTACAAATATGACTCTGTCATTGTCCATGTTGGTGTGAATGACCTGAGACGTACCTCCTTGGACTACATGAAAAGGGACATGGAGAAGCTGTCCGATCTTGTAGCCCAGGCAGGTATGACCCTAGCCCTGAGTAGCATCCTGCCATCACCCCCTGGAATGATACCACAGTACAAGGACACAATGACTGACTTCAACAATTGGCTAAGCTTCTGGTGTCATTCTAAGGGGATCCAGTATCTGTCTGCCTGGGATGACATGATCGACAAACCATGATGCTTTGCCAGAGATGGCCTGCACCTGTCACCCCTGGGATTCCGGACACTGGCTAAGGCTCTGGCCACCCTATAGTGCCTTTTTTAGGCAAGGTTCAAATGACAAATTCACCACCGTAACAGGTACAGGCAAGAAGAATCTGAGGGTATTACTACTCAGTGCTAGAAGTCTAAACCTCAAAATGCACTCACTCAAGGCACTCCTTAAAATGGAGAACATCGACATCTGTGCAGTGACAGAGACCTGGTTCAAGGCTCCAGAGAGTACCCCTGCATTACCAGGCTATAATTCATACCACACCTTTCGGCCACCTAACCTGGACCGAAACACTAAAGGCAGAGGTGTGTCATATTCATTAAGGATATCCACACCTCCAGGCTAGTTGCTCAGCATAATGCATCCGAGATTATCCAAGTGCAACTAACTCTGGGTAAGACAGTAATCCAAATTGTAGCTTGCTACAGATCCCCCACCATGCCCCAGGATTCCCACTCCTCATTTCTTGATACACTGGAAAATATTAGGGTACAACCTAACAGCCTAATAATGGACGATTTCAACTACCCTACCATTAACTGGGAAAACTACTCCTGTACCAACTCTTGTGCTAAACGTTTTCTGGAATTCAAAAATTCCAGTGCCTTGGATCAACTTATCCACACCCCCACCAGGGGCAGCAATATCCTAAACCTGGTTATTACCAACATGGGCAACCGGTGCTCCACACCAGAGGTCAATTCCTCATTGGTCAGATCTGACCACAAGCTAATCACCCTAGACATCCGCATCCCTCCCCCACCCCCCATTAGGGAAACCACAGTAAAGAATTTCTCCAAAGCCAACTTCATGCTTCTTAAGACAGAACTGGCAAACTTCACGACACCCATGCTGATGGACACTAGAGGTATGACTGCTGAATCCTACACAAATCCACTTTATAAGCACTTACACGAGTGCATGGATCGTGCAATGCCTAACAGAACCAAGATGCTATCCTCCAAAAAAGGAAGCCAATTTGGTGATCCACTGCCATAAACAAACTCTGCAACAGAAGAAAGAAACTGTTGCAAGAAAGAGTAAAATTCCATGATTGGAGAAACTCCCTGGTAAGCCTCAGTAAGAAGCTGAGATCCCTCATAAAATCCTCCAAAGCTACTTATGAAAACAAAATCGCCACTGACTCTAAAGACAACCACAAAGCATTCTACAGCTATGTCAAGAATCTCAACAGCAACACTCAGATCTGCTCTGAGTTACAGCACAATGGCACTAAATATACAGAACCAACTGATATTGCCAACATCCTGGCAGATAGGCTCAGTGCTAACTTTACCCCACTGTCATCCCCTAAAGGGCCCACCTCTATACCAGAAGAATGCAAAGTTCTTGTAATCACGGCTGCACAGGTAAAAAAAAACACTATCCAAAGCCAAGAACACAGCATCCATGGGACCTGACAACATCCCAGGCTATGTTGAAGTGGCACCCCACCTAAGTACCATGTTCAATCATAGCCTCACCTCAAGCTATGTGGCCACTGAATGGCGCACAGCGACGGTTATCCCACTCCACAAAGGGGGAGCCATCACAGACCCCGGAAACTACCGCCCCTTTAGCCTAACGAGCCTGGTCTGCAAGGCTATGGAACGTATCATCATGGAACTTATAAACAATTAACTCAAAAAGAGCAAGGTAGATGGAACGGAGTACGCCAGCTATATTTCCACAGAAAAGTTTTTATTGCACAACCACGAAAAATATACTCCACATTAACGCTCTTAGTACACTCTGCGTTTTCATCCACTACTACTGTTGGACTTCATCAGATACAACAAATCAGTATAAATAAAGTGCTTAAATATGTTTTTAAAAAAAATGAATTCACCTATGTTGATAAAGTGCACCTTGTATCATCAAATCAGGCTAGGCATAGCTCATTAATATTTAATTACTGCTTCTAACTCCATTAGTTAAAAACAAGACCAATGTTTACAATGTTAAATAATTAAAATTACTTACTCCATACACAAAATATATTACACCCTATTCTCCCTTTTACATTTAAAATAAATAAATAAATACATAAATACATAATGAATTCACTTAATTAATAATTCTAATTACATTCCTATTTGGTCCTTTTATTATGCATTGGAGATATGTACACGATCACCCTCTACTGTTCAAATAAATAATTACACTTTCCCAGCTTTTAGTTTTAATACAGGGGTTAATGAAATGTGCTCATTTAAACCAGGATTTTTTGTGGCTTCTAACTTAATTTGCCACCATAATTCCTTATATTCGAGCCATTCTTCCCATAGTCCACCCCTTGTTTCCCTTTTTACTTGTTCTATTATAAAAAATGAAAATTTTGAACCTATACATTCCTTGGTATGCTTATATAAAGCATTTGTTTCCTTTTGTCTTGAAATTTCATATATATGTTCATAGATTCTTCTCCTCAGGACTCTCTCCGTCTTACCTATATAAAAAGAACTGCATTTTCCACATAAAGCTATATATACCAAACCCTGTGTACCACAATTATAATGTCCTTTATTTTTAATATTCACTTCCCTACTGCTCAAATATACCTCACTCTTATCTACTACAAATTCACATTGCTTACAATGGCCACATTTGTAAGTTCCATTACATAAACAATGACATTGGTAATCTCCAAACTCAGGACCCCACCCAGTTTGGGTTTGTAAAAGGCAGATTATGTCTCCTAAACCTGATAGACTTCTTTGAAGCAGTCACCAAAGCTGTAGATGAGGGTAAGGTGATTCACACAGCCTATCTAGATCTCGACAAGGTTTTTGACACCATCCCCCACTCTGGAATTATAGCTAAACTCACTAAACTCGGTACAAATCTCTATGTCACAAGATGGGTTGCCAAATAGCTCACTGACAGTACCCACACTGTGAAAGTAGCAGACTCCAAATCCAACTTCAGACCAGTGACAAGTGCAGTACCACAGGGTTCAGTCCTGGGTCCTCTCCTGTTTGGTATCTACTTCACTAAAGTGCAGGCCAACACAGAAGGTCTTCGGCTAATGAAGTTCGCAGATGACTGCAAACTAGGAGCCATAATAAAAACAATGTGGACATCCTACAAAAGGGCCTCACTGAGACAGATGCCTGGTGTCAAAGCCATGGCCTCAAGCTCAATGCCAAAAAGTGCATTGTCATCCCCTTTGGTAAAAACTCTGTACCCATGAACTACAACATAGGCGGTAGTATACTTAACACAGAAAGTGTGATACGAGACCTTGGGACAAAGGTGGACAGTAGTCACTCCTTTGATAATCACATCGCCACAGTAGTCAGGAAATCCTTCTACGTGGCACACCTCATCACAAAAGGTTTCTCATCCAGAAAAAAAGAGGTCATTGTTCCCCTCTACTCATCATTCATTAGACCCATTATAGAGTAAAACGACCCTTTTGGTATGTACCTCACAAGACATACAACTGAAAAAGCCACAGAAATACCTCACAAAGAGGATTACCGACCTCAAACAGATGCCTTACACAGACAGTCTCAAAAAACTCCAGCTTTACTCCGTCGCATATCGCCTACTCAGAGGTGATCTCTACCGAACATACAAAGCTATGTCAAACCTAGAGCTGTTGGACATGCTCCACTTAAAGAAATCCCAAACCCTCCGAGCTACACGCTCTAGGGACCTAAACCTTGTCACCACAATAAACAGAACTTGCCGAAGGGATAGATTCCTGTCCCAGAAACTTCCCATACTCTGAAACAAACTATATCAAACAAAGCTCCTCATTAGCACTCTTCAAGAAAAATCTTGATGATTGGATGGGAAATAGGAATTTTGGATGGGAAATAGGAATTTCACCCCAGGGATCACCTCTGTGGCTCTGCTAGACAGTGGCACAGGAAAATAATTTTCTTGGGTGGCAAAAGTCAGGGTACCTTTTTGTCTGGGCTTGTATAGGCCCCTGGGCCGATAGCCTAGTACCTACTTATGAATGAAAGTCGCACATGTATACTGCATCACATCTACTAGAGGTCTCTAAAGCAGTGGAAGCATCTCTTAAGGAGTCCAAAACACATATATGGCAATGTCCTGTATCTGCAAATGCAGTGCTGTACACTAGCTCAGCCACAGTCTGAGCATTACAGATGGTACTTATCAATGGTTCCAAAATGTATCCATCATCACTTGCAACACACAACAGTGGACACCATTGTAAGTGGCCTGCTGCATCTTAAATGGCAGCAGCATATTTAGACTTATGTGCTTGGCAATGTGTACACATACTAACTAGATGACTCCATGCAGAGTCAGTCCATGCAAACTGCTGGCACAGGTCAAAACTGTCACATGGGGGAATTATGGAACTGCATGGGTGGCACAGATGCACTATATACAATACTCTGTGCACTGCAACCTGGCAGTTTGAAGGGGAACCCTTCTGGCTGACTATCAGGTGGAGCACTGATGGCAATGTGGATGCAATCAATGACTCCTCGGACCTCAGAAAAACGGGTTATGTTGTAAAATGCCTGCATAGGGTTGGGTTCTGTTCTCAGCTGTGCAAGAAAATGAAATATGTTGCTCCACATGCTGCAGCATTAAGTCAAGAAGTGGCATAGGATTTGCAAGGCTAATACATGGGAAATTCCTAATGTGTCCTCTGACAGACGCTGAAAGGTTCCTTTAAGCAAGGAAGGTTAATGCAACATAAAATCTTTCTATCCACTGGAACAAGCATTGTATGTAACTACTGTGACTCCATGTTTGGGTGACATTTCTACTAACTTCTGTGTGGTGGCGGCAGGGCCAGTGCTAGCATTTTGGAGGCCCCCAGCAAAGTTCAAGTCAGGGGCCCTACTCAAGAGAACATCAAGTGTGACCACATTGCCATCGCACCCCCTTCCCTGTCAAGCTCATCCAGCACCATTTAACCACTAGTGTCACTGCATTCAGATTAAGAACTGATGTGCCAAACTACACACTGGCATTTAGTACCAATGTTACATTACGACAAACCCCAGGTACACACTGACTGGCATTTAGTACCAATGTTACATTATGACAAACCACTAACACAGCAAGGTAGCTACTCACAGGTGCACACACACTGACTGGCATTTAGTGCCAATGTTACATTTATGACAAACCCCTGTACCACAGCAAGGTAGCGACAGAGGTGCACAGACTGGCATTTAGTAGCAGTGTTAATTATGACAAACCCTGGTATCACAGCAAGGTAGCAACTCACAGGTGCACACACTGACTGGTATTTAGTGCCAATGTTTCATTATGAAACCCGTGTACTACAGCAAGATCACAAACACCAAATGGCATTTAGTGCAAATCTTACCATTATGGACAAATCCCTGTACCACAGCGAGGTAGCCACTCAGAGGTAAAGACACTGACTGCGTACTCAGCTGCCCTGATGTGACTCCTGTTTGGTCAGTTTCTCATATTTAGTTTTCTTGATTTTTCTGTGGCAAATCATTGATGACTGAATTCATTAAATGATGGGCATTTCAGTTTGACTTCATATCCTTCAGAAAGTAAAGTTGTGTACATCTACCATAAATGTAGATGTTAGAGTGTCTTCACTGTTGCAGTCATGACTGTAGGATTCTCCCCTGCCGGCAGGCAGCCCTCGGTCGGCCAGAATCCCAAAATCTGGGTCCGGCGTCGGCTGTTCAACTCTGCTCCCTGACGTCAGAGCGCCAGGAGTATAAAGCTGACAGCCGACGCCATCTTCTCCAGTTTTTCTTGCCCCAGATGTCAGGAGTCCCAAAATGATAATGGTCCCAAAACCTTTGCAAATACACCTCAGAAGAATGGTGAAAAAAGAAACCACACAAAAGTAAAAATAAGAGGGGACAGGAGGGAGGGAAACCCAGACTGCAACAGTGAAGACACTCGAACATCTACATTTATGGTAGGTGTACACAACTGTACTATGTTCATCATGTTTCACTATTGCAGTCATGACTGTAGGGTAGAATCCCAAAGCTGAAAGAAAGGGAGGTGGTCATAAAGAAGGAGGGGCGGCTAAAAGGCCCTGCAAGACTGCAGAGGCAAAGCCTGCCCTAGACAGAGTAGAGAGGCAAATTGTAGTGCTTAGAGAAAGTATGCACTGAACTCCAAGTTGCAGCTTCCAAAATGTCCTTGGTAGGAACTCCCCTGAGGAAGGCTGCAGAAGTGGCAGCAGCTCTGGTGGAATGAGTCCGTATGCTCCCTGGGATTTGCTTTCCATGGTGTGAATAACAAAATCTGATTCCATGAGCAATCCATTTAGAAATGGTTTGTTTAGAAATGGCTTTACCTTGGGAACTTGAAGCATAAGAAACAAACAATTGTTCTGATTTTCTGATGTCCTTGGTTCTGTTCAGGTAAAAACGTAGCTGTCGATGTACATCCAAGGAATGTAAGATCCGTTTCCCCTTTATTTTGTGGAGTGGGAAAAAAGGTTGGCAAGTGGATCGTTTGATTTAAAGCCACTTTGGAAACCACCTTAGGCATGAAAGTCGGATTAGTCCTCAAAGATACCCTGTCTTGATGAAAAATAATATAAGGCTCCACCGCCATAAGAGCTTGTAACTCTGAAACTCTCCTGGCAGAGGTTAGTGCCAATAGGATAGCTGTCTTCCAAGATAAAAACTTGATGTCAGCAGAAGCGGCAGGCTCAAAAGGAGGCAAGGTTAGTTTTTCCAAAACATAACTGAGATCCCAAGCAGGAATAGGAGGAGATCTAGGAGGTCTTAAGTTCTTAGCTCCTCTGAGGAACTGTCTCATGAGCTGGTGGGAAAAAATGGGAGGGTCTGAATTATAATGAGCAGAAATAGCAGAAGCATGGATCTTAATGGAAGAGAAAGAGAGACCCTTATGTAAGAGATCCGTCAAGTAAAGTAGAATTAAAGTAATGTTAGGAAGAAGAGGATCAGAATCCTGAGCCTGCATCCAGGAACAAAATCTTTTCCATTTTCCTGCATAAGATTTCCTAGTGCTAGGATGTCTGGCTTCTAAAATGACATCCATAACCTGCTTGGGTAGGAAAGAAGAAATCAAAGGTCCTGGATTAACCAGGCCGCCAGGCTGAGAGTTCTGACATGAGAGTGTAGAACCTGACCCTGATGTTGGGACAGAAGGTTCGGAGACTGAGGCAAAATCCAAGGGAGCTCCAGGCATAGGTTTATTAGAGTTGGATACCAAAACTGCCAAGGCCAATTCGGAGCCAACAAGATTATCATCTTGGGTTTGTCCTGTTTTATCTTCAATAAAACTCGAGGAAGAAGAGGTAGAGGCGGAAAGGCATATCCCGAGAGGTTCCTCCAACTGAATGGCAGGGCATCCACTTTCCAAGCCTCTTTGTGGAATGTCCTGGTGCAAAAATTCTGCAGCGGATGATTTAGATGGGATGCAAAGAGATCTATGTGAGGACATCCCCATACTGCTGTTATCATCCTGAATATTTTGGTGTCCAGCATCCACTCGTGTGGATCCGAAAGTTTTCTGCTCAAACTGTCTGCCAGTAAGTTTTGTTTCCCTGGTAGAAACTGAGCTTGAAGATCCAGATTGCAAGCTAGAGCTGTGTTCCATAAATCCATGGCTAGTCTGCAAAGGGGGTAGGAAAGAGATCCCCCTTGCTTGTTTATGTACCACATAACTGTGGTGTTGTCTGTCCGTATTAGTAGTTGTCCTGGTTGTATGAGATTCCTGAAGGCCAACAGAGCTTTCTGAATGGCTAACATTTCCTTTAAGTTGATATGCAGGTGCTTCTGATCCTTTGTCCAAAGGCCCTGCAGACAACTGCCCTGAAAATGGGCTCCCCAAGCATAATCCGAGACATCCGTGGATAGAATCTGAGAGGCAGGAGGTAGACGGAAGGGCTTCCCTTTGTTTAGAGCACAGGCCCTGGACCACCAAAGAAATTCCTTTTGAAGGCAAGGAAGAACAGGAATCAGTATGTCCAAACTGTGGTAATGGTGAGACCATACACTTTTTAGGTACCACTGTATTTTCCTCATGTGTAGTCTTGCATATGGTATGAGAAGGATGCAGGAGGCCATGTAACCCAAAGCCTGCAGGAATTTCCTTGCAGATAGATGGGTTAGAATTGCCAAGGCTTTGAAAGTTGATGCCATCTCTAATTGTTTTTCGGATGTCAGAAATGCCATCTGGGTTGTAGTGTTTAGAACAGCACCCAGAAAAGTTATCTGATGTGATGGTGTCAAATTTGACTTTTTTATGTTTACAGAAAATCCCAGGAATTTGAGGAGGTTTTGTACAAAGTCTAGATGTTGGAGTAAGACATCCTTGCTGTCTGCCTGAATTAAACAATCGTCTAGATAAGGGTAAATTTGAATTCCCTTGAGTCTGCAGTAAGCTACTACTGGAGCCAGGCATTTGGTGAAGACCCTGGGCGCAGTAGACGATCCAAAGGACAGCGCAGAGAATTGAAAGTGCCTCGATCCGGCCTTGAACCTGAGGTATTTTCTGCGATCTTGAGTGATGGGAATGTGTAAATATGCCTCCTTTAAATCCAAAGTCACCATCCATGCATCTTTGGACAGCATTGGAAGTAACTGCTGTAGAGTAAGCATCTTGAATTTTGGAATCTCTAGAAAGGTGTTCAAGACTGACAGATCCAGAATGGGCCTCCATGAATTTTGCTTTCTTGGGACTAGAAAGAGCCTTGAGTAAAACCCTTTTCCCATCTCTGAAAGAGGCACCAGTTCTATGGCATTCATAGCCAAAAGAGCCTCCACCTGGTTTAAGGCCTCCGTCCATTGATGTTTTGGAAGGTCTGGCCATCTGCTTGGCCTTGGCAAAGTATGAAAATGGAATCTGTAACCTCTTAAAATCACATCCAAAACCCATTTGTCCTGGGTTATTGGAGTCCAATTTTGGTAAAAAAGAGAGAGTTTTCCTCCGAGAGGGGCTTCCAGGCAAGACGTTCCTGTAGCCCAACAGAGGGAGTCATTGAGTTTGTTTCCTTTGAGACTGTGGCCTGTCCTCTCCTCCCCTAGGGGTAGAAGCAGTCCATTGCCTTGGTCTCTAAGCAGCTTGTGTTTGAGGCCTCCCTCTGGAGCGTCTATATCTACCCCTTTGAGGCCTGTCTGAAGAGGGAAAGGACCAGTTTTTTGATGGCCAATTCCTGCTAAATCTAGGAGGCTGTACTTGTAAGAAATCTTTAACTGTTTGCATGGATTTCGCCTTATCCTCCATCTTTTTAATCACCTCTTCAGCTTTAGATCCAAACAAAACATTATGCTGAACAGGAGCATCCAATAATTTAACCTTTACTTGTTCAGGTAAATTTTGTTCCTTTAGCCATGCAAGTCTTCTAATGACTGTGCCAGAGGCCGCAGCCCTACAAGAAGCCTCCAAGGCATCAAATCCACAGTGTAAAACATGCTTCCCAACTTGTTCAGTGGCATGCAATAAGTCATGTAATTCCTTATCCTCTGTACAGGCAGAAATGGAAGTAAATTTCTGTTTTAAGACAGACAAGAGAAATTGCTGATATTTAAGCATATGAAACTGACAGTCTAAAGCCCTAATGGACAAAGTAGCAGAAGTGTACACATTTTTGCCCCATCTTTCCAAGGCTCGAGAATCCTTTTCAGTAGGAATAGGATTTTTGGCAGTAGCGGCCACATACCATTAGCATGTACATGCTTATCCAACAAGCATAATAAAAACGTGAACATTCATTAATACAATCTGTCTGAAATTCTCAGCGTCAAACTGGCGACAGAAAATAACTCATAAAAAATTATTATTGCAAAATTGCGCTTACCAAAAAGTACATAAATGTACATGCTAATGGTATGTCGTCAAGCAGATTGTTTTAGGAAATGTTTATGAAGGGGTAAAGTGAAGCATAGCACTTTACGTTTTTATTGAAGTATATTTAGTGTATGATTATATTTATTGATAGTGTATATAGCCGCTATGAGGTTTTGAAAATGTTTTATAAACAGTTTGTAAATGTTGCATGATTTTTAGAATTTATTTATGTCAAAGCACAGCTCAGGCTCATTGCAGAAGTTTATTATGTGCCACAGTTGATGTGAAAAATGCTTCTATGGGAGATGAATCATGTGAAATGTGCATATATTTTTTAACTGTTTATGTTAGTAACTATCTATTACTAAGAAAATGACGTCACAATATGAATGTGTTTTGATTGGTGTTCAAGATTTTAAATTAATGGTAACTGCTCAGTCTTTTATGGTCTGATGAAGCTGTTGTGAAAGTGCTTACCATTGACTGAGTGCACTCTACATTAAATTTGGTTTATTTTACTTTCGAGTCTTCTGAGTCGCTTTGTATAGCGTTGAGGTGTGGAATTATCTGTGGCTTGCCTTTCCTGGAAAATACAGATGAAATAGATGCATGGTTGCTATTGCTGGCATTCTTGTTATTATATTACTTGTTTTTGGTGCTTTATCCAGCTTAGCATTTGCCTATAGAGGTGTGGTTGCCTTTTTGTTGACTGGTTTTATATACGTTTGTGTGGCTCCTACACCTCTCGCAAGGACATGGCTGAAGGGAATGAAATGAACACTTACCTTAATGAAGCTAATGTTAGAAATGATAGTGCTATGCGTAAGGGCCAAGATATTTTGACTGGTCCTGCTTATTGTCGTTCAGCTGATAGATTCAAGGCACTTGTATCTGGTACCGACAACGTTTTGTTGGTATATGAAGGTGTTGGTGGTGAAGTGGTAACATCCGGAGAAAAGGAGAATGGTGACCTGAAGAGGGCTATGGAGAACTTAGAGAATGACCTCATTAAGTTAAAAAGAATGCAATTACAGAGACAACATTTTGAGGCTTGCTTACAGAAGAAGATTGTGCCTAGAGGATTAAGAGTACTCAAAATGCCGACATATGGGACACAGTATCCTGAACTATTGGCCAAGTGGCAACAATTGAATCTCGAGGTGAGTGCTAAATACCTAACTTTATTGAATGAGTTTTTTAAGCTGGAAGAAGATGATCTTAGAGTATCCATTAATGAACAACAAAACAGTTTATATAATTTGTATCCGAAGAGTAATGTGGACAATCTCATGGAACCATTATTGGATAGTATTTCAGTATTTGAAAGGAAGTTGCTCATACAGAAAAGAAGTAAAATGGATAGAGATATCCGAGACTTCCAGCTAGGCCACGTCTTCACCTGGCCTAGAGTTAACATTAATTCCAATTGCAATCATACCAATAATGACAATAATAATGCCAGCAATGCACCCAATATCAGCACTAAACCCAAGCCTGGCAATAACTCTAGTACTTCTATGGTGCCTTCCAATGAAATGATAACTGCCACAGATATCAAAGAGGTGACACTAATTCCTGAACAGACAGTATCTAATAAACAACATATCGTATCTAACTGTTCTGTTTTGTGCAGAGATGATGTGATAGTTATTGAATCACATATCAGAGAAGGACATCCATCTATGGATGTGTGACCTAAGGATGCTATACCTAATGTACAAGGGCAAAAAGGGAACTTTCCACAGGTCCCTTTACCGATCTCCACTTTTGACAGACAAATGAGAAGAGGGCGGTCAGTAAGTCGAGGGAGACAGAAGCGAAAAATCTCGCTCGAAAGAATGAATGGAAGAACTTTGAAGAAAATGTGGAATCAAGGGGAAAGGACTTAATTTGGAACATTTCAGATAAAGTACTAGATGAATATGAAGTATCAGTCTTTAACAAGGGACTTGGCTTCATCCCATCTATTGATAGTAATCTTAGTGATTTAATAATTGACCTGAAAACGTTCACCAGAAATATTTTGTTGAAGTTAGAATTTGGTGGTGAAAGTGTAGATCATGTTAAACCCTTCAAAAGATCTAGTACATATATGCCTAGTACACACCCATTAGTACATGCCTTTGACAAATTAGTAGAGGATGATTTACATAAATATTTTGAGAAGGAGCATAGTAGTTTGGTGAGAAGTAGGTATAATAATTTAAGTAGTAGAGAAAGAAACGCTATAAAGGCTCTACAGAATGATAGCAATGTTATTATTTGTCCAGCTGATAAGGTGGACCTATTGTTTTGATGAACACAGATGCTTATAGAGCCTCAATGTTAAGTATGCTAAATGATAGCAAATTCTATGGTGTTATTGATAGAGGAGAAGCTGAAAATAAAGCTGATAGAGTTAAAATGATATTGAAGGGTTTATTAGAGTCAGGTGATGTCACCACCGATTTGTTTAAATTCTTTCTAGTTGAAAAACCTGTAATTCCTATAATTAAAGGCCTTCCCAAAATTCATAAAGATGGTACCAACCCACCCATGAGACCCATTGTCTCTGGGAGAGGGTGGTGCACAGAACCGCTATCGGTTTTTATAGAACAACACCTGACACCCATTATTAACAGTTTGAATATATTAAGGGACTCACAGCAATTTCTGACTGAATTTTTTACTTTTTGTGAAAATAATAGGAATCGTGCCCAGGAGGCTATATTAGTCACATTAGATGTACAATCACTATTCACTGTAATTCCCAATACAGTGGGTATTGATTCTGTTAGATGTTTTTTGAATAGACAAAGCACTTATAATGAATCTTTGATTAGTTTGATTAGTCAGTTTTTAAAATTAGTACTAGAGAACAATGCGTTTTCGTTTGATGAGTTCACATTTCTCCAGCATGATGGCGTGGCTATGGGCACCCCGTGTGCCAATAGCTACGCCAACATGGTTTTAGCCTTGTGGGAGGAGGACTGTCTTTACAAGATGGATTTATATATGAGACATGTCCGCTTTTATAAACGTTTTGTAGATGATGTGTTTCTTCTTTGAGATGATACAGTTGAAACATTATATATGTTTGTTGATCAGCTGAATAGGACCACTGGGTATTTGAGGTTTACCTTGTCAGCCTCTTATGAACAGGCTAGTTTTTTAGATATCTCTGTTAAGAAATTGGATGATGGCAACTTTGTTACAGGTGTATACAGAAAGGATTGTCATAAGAACACCCTGCTGCACAGAAGAAGTATGCATCCCAAGTTTGTATTCCAGAATGTTGTAAAAGGTCAGGCCATGCGGACATCTAGGCTTAATAGTACTAACATAGGCTTTAACCGAGAATTAGAGGGCCTGAAATCTAGGCTTTCAGACAGGGGATATACCCAGTCTGATATTGCAACTGGTATGCAGGACATACACTCATTGAGAGAGAATAGAGCCAAGCCATATTTTTCACACCAACTTGGGAATGATTCTTATGTTAGAGCACACATTGACAATAGGATAAAAAATACCCATGTATTTCACCAGTGATAGAAATAATATCTACAATATTTTCCAAAAGCATTGGGGTGTTCTTCTTACAGATCCCACAATAGCTAGTATGGTGGGAGATAAACCTAGTTTTTTAGATATAAGAATAGGAGAAACATTAAGAGGTTGCTCTGTCACACAGTTACAAACAAAAATGAACTGGAAGTGAAGGGGACATACCCATGTGGTAAATGCAATTTTTGCAACCATATTGATAGTTCGAACTGTTTTATCCATCCAGATACAGGCAAGCAGTATAGTTTCAATTGTAATGCCAGTTGTGACACTCAGCACGTTGTTTATCTTGCTAAATGTGTACAATGTTTTTCATTTTATATAGGAAAAACAGATAGACAACTTAAGAACAGGATTAGAGAACATCTCTATAATATTAGAACAGGCCTACAAACTAATGCTCTAGCAAAACATGTGATGTCTACTGGTCCTACACATAGCTTTGAGTTTATGGCAGTAGATGTAATTTTACCTAGCCCCAGGGGAGAAAACATTAAAATGGTAACTGAAGAGTGTGAAATGAAATGGATAATTCGCCTTAGAGCGGATGCAGGGAAAGGCCTAAATGATAGGTTGTCCATTAAACCTTCCTTGCGTATTAAAAGTCTTAGTGTAAGGTAAAGTTAGTTATATATTTTGAAATAAAGAGAATTTCAATAGTACATTTAACATCATATTTATGTATATATAGTGTTTGAGGTTTATGTTATTTTATCTTGTTGTTTGGGTCTAGTTAGATCTCTAGTACATGTTAGAAATGAAGTTTTCTTGCTATGTTGATTTGATTTTCTATATGAAGTTTGAAAGTATGAGTATTTTAGTTTTCAACTTTTTGTTGTTTTTTATCCCCGTATGTTAAAAAGTAAAAAATTTTTTAGCAACACCTTTTTATATATATTTTTTATATATATTTAGAATTGGTTTTGTATATGAAGTCTGAAAGTGTTAATATATTTTTTTGGCTTCAGACTTCTTCTTGTCCTTTCAATTTTACATTTTGAATATTTATGCATATATGTGGACTAGTATTGAAGTGTTGTGAGACTTATGTTTAGTGCATTAGACCATCTGTAGTTATTGTATTGATAGTTGGTCTTTGGTTTTAGTTGAAAGTTTTATTGAATGTAAGTAAAGTTGCATACTTTTGTTTGGAATTCCAGATTAGGGATATTTGATATGTTTATGGAGCATGACCATTTGGTTACCTTGGTAGGTTTGTCATGTTTCCTGGTTTATTATACATATTTGGTGAAGTTGTTGGTTGTGAGCGTATTCTGATGCGTTTGTTTTGCTTAAGTGATGACGTTGCGTCAGGATTACGTGGAGCGTAGACCTTTGAGAAGTTTTGATTAGAGCACTATCAGATGTTGACGCATGCGCGTATCTGGGATTTACTGTTTTAATATCTGGTATACGTACATGTTTGGGACCAGGAACATGACTTTTTGGATTAAGTTCTTATTTTTATTAACATTTGATGAGAGGATATGATGATTTGGAAGACTATTACTGTTTGGTAAGCGCAATTTTGCAATAATAATTTTTTATGAGTTATTTTCTGTCGCCAGTTTGACGCTGAGAATTTCAGACAGATTGTACTAATGAATGTTCACGTTTTTATTATGCTTGTTGGATAAGCATGTACATGCTAATGGTCTGTGGTCAAGCAGATTGTTTTAGGAAATGTTTATGAAGGGGTAAAGTGAAGCATAGCACTTTACGTTTTTATTGAAGTATATTTAGTGTATGATTATATTTACTGATAGTGTATATAGCCGCTATGAGGTTTTGAAAATGTTTTATAAACAGTTTGTAAATGTTGCATGATTTTTAGAATTTATTTATGTCAAAGCACAGCTCAGGCTCATTGCAGAAGTTTATTATGTGCCACAGTTGATGCGAAAAATGCTTCTATGGGAGATGAATCATGTGAAATGTGCATATATTTTTTAACTGTTTATGTTAGTAACTATCTCTTACTAAGGAAATGATGTCACAATATGAATGGTTTTGGTGTTCAAGATTTCAAATTAATGGTAACTGCTCAGTCTTTTATGGTCTGATGAAGCTGTTGTGAAAGCGCTTACCATTGACTGAGTGCACTCTACATTAAATTTGGTTTATTTTACTTTAGAGTCTTCTGAGTCGCTTTGTATACCGTTGTGGTGTGGAATTATCTGTGGCTTGCCTTTCCTGGAAAATACAGATGAAATAGATGCATGGTTGCTATTGCTGGCGTTCTTGTTATTATATTACTTGTTTTTGGTGCTTTATCCAGCGTATATTTACACACACATATATATATATATATATATATATATATATATATATATATATATATATATATATTTACACACAAGTATATATAATGTATATAGCTAGGATATGATACAGCAGTTACAGATTACATATGTTCACAGGCCGTGCATATGGGGGGTGAGGGGTCCAATTAACAAACGTGTAACACGTAGCATCAACCCATCCACCCCCAGCTTGACCAATGAAACATACAGATACACAATAAAAGTAAACACACCACTGCTTCCCAGACCACAGGCAACATACTACCAGTGAGAGAGACCTGCCAGGTCTAATCATGAAACAAAGACATCAATGTCCCTTGTGGGACACCCCAAAAATTACTGATCATCGGAGTCGGTCCCTGTAACGATTCATCAAACCAGGCTGTAGACGTACACGGGCCAGTAGGTTGTGCAAGCCTGATAACCTATGGGTTGACACAACGTACGTCATGGGTCCTGACACGCTGAGACTGGGTAGTGTCCAGTAGTGTGGTTAAACTCCACCTGCATTCACAGTAAGGATGAGTGCTGTAGAGGAGGGGCAGGTGGGGGAACTATGGGTATGTAATTATGGGCCTAGGCATGCAGATGTTGGCTGGTGCAGTTGTATTAGGACCGTCCCAGGGATGCAAGTAATATTCCGAAATGGGCAAAGCTTATGCCCATACCTCTCAACCCCTAAGTGCAAATCCACTGGACAGGACATAAACCCACTGGGGGAACAAATAGGGACCATACCTCTCAACTGTCCATGATTTTTAGGGACGTCCCTGATTTGGACTCAAATTTTAACTCTGTCCCTCTTAATCCCTCCTAAAACTAGTGACTTTTGGAGGAAAGGTGGTGAATTACACTTAATGAATTAAGTGTTATAATTCCATTTACTTCAGAAAATGTGTATTAATTCACATGCACTGATTCTGTCAATGTTTCAAGTTGATAGCACTAATATTTTAAAGGTGTCCCTGATTGTTTCTTGACTTGTCCCTGATTCAGTTGAAATTTGTCCCCACTTGTTTGAGAGGTCTGATAGGGACAAAGCACATATTCCACTTAAAACCTTAGAAAGCTGATAGAATTATAGGTATGCATTAGCATGACTTGGCTGAAGGATGTGGGGTCCTAAACCCAATTACTTGTCTGTATTTAATGGTGTCAGTTCCCAGGTATTTGCCAGACAGGTGCAGATTGTAAGAGGAATACACCAATAGTATGAAGCAAACACTGGCCAGGCCACGGATTCCGTACAGTCGACCAGCATGCTTACACCTAACGGGTAGCCATTCCCGATATGGGTCCAACCGCAGTCCAGTCCAGTTTAAATGGCTAAGTACGGTATGACCATATGTGTCGTTGCATAACCCAGTACACAACACCTATGAACACACGGTTGCAACACCCCACTGTAGGCATGTAAGCCGATGTAATAGGCATCAGAAGGTATTATCGTAGTCCTCACCCCGACCCAGGGGTGTGAGTGTCAGATGCAAACACCACAAGTGCAGGAGCAAGCGGGTGTAAGCCTGTTTGGGCACCAGTATGAAAGTATCATGCTGGTGAACCAATGCAGAGGCTAACTGAGGGTAAAAAACTGTACCCGGAGGTTAGCATTGCTTAGCTCCGCTCAAACCAGCACACACCCGCTCACAACTGCTTTAAAGTGCCTTAATCACTCTGTACCAAACATCTCGGGTTCTGGCCAGCAACAAAATAACCAGCCTTTAAGGCTAGAACTCTGGACTCTGTACATCACAGTCATAGTAGTAAACCACTATGCCATGATAGCAATATATATTAAAGGAGGTATCAGCAAACTAATCCTCAACAGGGAAATCAAATATGTGAACTGAATCTACGTACAGTGTAATGTGCTATAACCTGCCACATACCATAAATATGTGAATTGGAGTACTGGAGAAAACAGAATTGAGGTGTCACTGGACCCCATACAGTGTATGTACACATGAATGATGGATACCAGACATATATAACCTGTAATGAGTAAGACATAGTTGACAAAAGGCAAATATAATGCTAGATAACCAATAAGCAATGCTAACCGCAGCACAGCCCAACTAAGTAATTGTAAGCAATGTGTAGGGAAGCCAATACACTATGCCCACAGGTACACCTCTTTAAGCAGTGCCAACCTGAAGTAAGCAGGTGTGCCCACAGCTTAGCCTTTTCGAAACCGGACAACTACGGTAAAGTACGGGAATCCGGCCCTACTTAAACCGAAGAGGAGGGAATACGGCTCATAACTGGTTGTAGCATCCCCCTGCAAGCAGAATGGCTTGAGTGGGAGAAGGCACTCACTTTAAAGCACAGCGCTGGGGCATCCAGGAGTCCAAATTCATGGTATGGCTCCTGGTGAAGCACCATGACAGGAGACTACTGCAGGGCCAGTACCAGGGCTCGCCATACAAAACAGAGGCCTGGGACAGTCTCTCCTGTGACCTCAATAGTGCCACAGGTATCCCCCAGACTGGTGAACAGGTCAGGCACCTTCATGCAGACCTGAAGCATTAGAGGGGGGATGTCGTGGAACAGTGGATCCATGAAGCAAGGCAGATGCAGAATGCCCCACAACTAAGTACTCTTTCCACTACATAGTTAATAATTGCCGAGCTTGTGTATACTATGGATAGGTATGGCTAAATATCACTGTACTTCTCTGACAGCTGCAGATGAGCGTGCTGCTAACCAGCAAACCTATGATGCTAGGCTGCAGAGGATGCGTCGCGAGGCAGGTTAGTAAATAGCCTGCATGTACTGTCATAACAAATAAATGTAAGAGCCTCAGAAAAAGTGTTGTACCAGTATACAGAATTGTGTAATATGCTGCGAATAAAGGTGTAACCCCTGCATTGCTTCTGTTTACTCTGCAGTCATATGTTGTACTGTTGCAGTTATTAAATAGTACTGTTGTAGTAAGCAGTGTTACCCACACTGTGGTATGCAGATAAAATGTGTATGAAGTGCTGTATAACAATGTCGGAAGTGCAAACAGGTCAGTCATATTAGACTAAATACATTGCAAAGCCTCACAACAACTGCCTGATAGCATGGTGTAGTGATCTTAACTGTAATGCTTTTGTCACACACAGCAAAGCTTTGGATCCCAGGAGCGCCAGTGAGTTGTATGCATAATCATTCCACACAACTGCACGCAGTTTGTTAGAATGTTCAGTGAGAAAGCCGTATGCATATATATACACTTAACTGTACAGATTATGCTAGAATGCTCAAATAGAAAGTGGTATGCATATTCATACCTCTCAACTGTTCCAATCTGCCCAGTATGTCCTGATAAATGGCCCACATCACCTGCCTTTTGCCATGTTCCCCTGACAACTTAGTGTCACGATCCAGGAAATGTAGGCAGCTGTAAATGACATATAACTGACAGTCAGACTTGTACATAGTCAGAGAATGTACATGCAAACATACCGGTCATCCCAGCATCTCACCCAAAGTGTATGACAGCAGTCAGCACTCTCAAAACATGCTGCATTAACACCTGTATCTTGTCAAGCCTGTACGCAAGACACAGGTCCCGTACATACTAATCAAAAAACATTTCATTGTACAATATAACGCCATTGGGTAGTGTAATACATTTAAGGGACAGACCACTGCAGTGACTACGAATGTTGTGAAAACTACAAGGATGTATTAGTTGTTAATTGAATTCTCTCTCTCTCACCCCTACCATATGTGCAAAAATAACCGTTTTACACAACTCATTTGGTAGGTCTACACTCCTAACCTTTGTTGGGACATACGTCCTATTAGTTTATAAATATTCACATCTGTTTCTATGCATGTGCCATGTTAAAATACTCCCATATTGGTGTCCTTGCCATCAATGAAACCTGCATGTTGTAGTAATGGCCACTGTTTACCCATATATGCATTTGTTCTGCCTGCTCTGCAACTATGTCATATCTGGTGTCCTGGGTAATGGGAATACCTATGCATGCTGTTATAACTAAATGTGAATGCTGTTGACTATTACTAACCCATATCTGCCTTAAACATGCTACAACATAGCTCGTATGGGAAGGCCGGTCCCAGCGGACCCACCTGTCCCACCTCAGCTGGCCATGGCACTGAGCACCAGCACATCCGGGGCCCAGCCTGGAACATCCTTGTCCACTGGTCTTGCACCACCTTTGGGTGGAACCGCCGCAGGGAATCGGGCTCACCCCCCCCCGGAGCAGACAGGAACCTGTCACCCGTGGTACGGTCTGGGCAGTGGTGTGTAGGGAGCTCGACAGGGAGATTCGAGACAGCCTATGCCAGCTTGAGGGCTGAGTGGCGCAACTAAAGGGTGAGCCTGCCCCTCCTACACAGCCCCCAGCACAGCCACCTTCTGGGCTGTAAAGGTGTAGTGGTGACTGCCCATGGATGGGGACTTAAGTCCCACTGTATCCATTTGTGGGCTCATGGACATGCGACTTCCAAACACCCCTCCCTGTCCAAGGTGTCCCCCCATGTCATGTACCGCCCCTGTACGCGTCGTTTGTCTTATCTGTCATCCTACCCAACCTATCTTCCCTGATCATACCTACTCTCCTTTCCCAACATCCCACTCTCACCTAAAATAAAAGAAAAAAAGGGCAATCTGTTACGCAAAAAAATCACGCCCCATACATAGCTGTCCAATTCGCACACGTGTCCACTGGACACATGTAAAAGTTTCTAACTGGCATCACAACATACTATTGTTGTCCTCACCCCTCTCTCAGGGTTGTGCGTGTCCAAATGTACCGCCAAATTTATTGCATATGCACAGCCGTTGCTGTAGAAGAAATGGACAGCTATGGACATTTCCTACACCCTTCCTACACATCCCTAGCTACCTTGCCTACTGTCTTTCCCTCTGTGCCCCTTTTTCACCACTTTCCTATCACCCCTTGTTTCTTTTAAAGAAATTAGCGTGGAGGTAAGGGGGAGTAAGCACTTTTAAGCAGCAGTGAGCGGGTTTCAGCCTGTTTGTGTGGGGGCAAGCACTGCCTACACAGGTTAAGCAATCAAGGAGGTAACCGTGTAAGGAACTGTAACCAAAAGTAACCACTGCTTGCAGTCACGCAAACCCGCACACACCCACTCACAACTGCTTAAAAGTGCCTTAAATCACTCCGTATCCAACGGCCCTTGTTCTGTCCAGCAACAAAATAAACGGCCTCTGCAAAGCTCGGAACCAGGATCCTGCACACCACAGCCAATGTGATTTACCACTAAGCCATGGCAGATATACAGATACTGGATGTTATCACAAACGTATCATCCAGCACAGTCATTCAACAGTATAGGAAATGTATTCCATCATGTAGATGTATGTGTGTGTGTGTGTACGTTTATGTCCAGATATAAATACATACATATATATTATATAGATATATCAAGAACATACCATGCAACAACAAAGCATTAAAAAAGAATGAAAAGGGAAACACCTGCAACTCCTGTATTATGTAGTGGTGTTGTCCTATGTAATATCAAGACTCCCTCAGAAAGGCATGTGTCATTAATACACGCAAATATTTGTACATTGGCCAAATACATTACTTTGTGCATTTTATTTACATTAACAAAACAGTTCCTGTCCAATCATGCTGCGAGAACAGTACTCTTGCAAGGTGCTTTGTGCGACATCACCATCATTAAAATGTTAAATGGGGTAACCATAGAGGGACCGGTAGTGTCGTGTGTACAATGGGGTCGTCTGCATCACGTGTACCTGGAACCTTTAGGAGTCATGTGCATACCAGGATTGTGTGCCTGAGAGAGGGGTGAGAACAACAGTAGTATGTTGTGATGCAAATTAAAAAGGTTACATGTGTCCAGTGACATGTGTGTGAAATGGACAAATATGTATGGGGCAAATGTTGTTCTGGGAACAGATTGGCCTTTTGTTTCCGTTTTCATAAGGTGAGAGTGGGATGTTGGGGAAGGAGAGTAGGTATGCTTGTGGAGGATGGGTTGGGTAGGATGACTGACAAGACAGCATAGAGGGGCAGTATATGACACGTGGAGGGGGATACACCTTGGACGGGGAGGGGTGTTTGGCTGTCACAAGCCCATGAGCCCCCAAATGGAAACAGTGGGACGGAGGTCCCCACCCATGGCCAGCCAACACTGCTCCTTCACAGCCGCAAAGGTGGCTGTGCTGGGGGCTTTCTAGGAGGGGAGGCTCACTCTCTAAATGTGATACTCTGCCCTCAAGCTAGCATATCTGGCCTTGAAACCCCTTACTGAGCCCCCTACGCACCACATCCTGGACTGTACGATGGCTGACAAGTTCCTGTCTGGATGTGCTTCCAGGGGGGACAAGCCCCATCCTCAGTGGTGGTTCCACCAGAAGGTGGTGCAGAGCCAACAGAGGTGGAGGTCCAAGGCTGGGCCCCAGACATGCTGGTGCCCAGTGCCATGGCCAGCTGAAGTGGGACAGGTGGTTCGGCCAGGACCTCCAATCCCATACAGCCTATGGTGTTGCAGTTTTAACACAGATATGGCTTAGTAATAGTAAACAGCATTCAGGATTACTTATAACAGCATGCATAGATATGACCATCAACCCAACACAGCAGATGTCATACATTTGCAGAGGGAGCACAACACATGCATATATACTGCATGACATCTGTACAAAGCGTAGATGACTTGTGACGGCAGCTATGAACAGTGGCCCATTATTAGCATATCACTGTGATAACCTCAGAGAGTGACTATTATACCACTGATTCATGTGACATATGTCCAATAAGGGATGCAAGGGCAGTCACTCTCATCACTATCACCATGTACTGACTGCAATCCTCACACTATGCTTCTGCAGTTCACAGATGTGTGTTCTGTGAGTAAAACAAGAAACAAATGGTTCCACACACTGACCAGTCCACAGATGACCCTACAAATGGGGTTTCCTCACAAACAGAGCATTGTCTTGTCAGTTATTAAAACATGCAGACTAGCCATTACCACACACAACCTGTTAAATTGGCAGTAGTCTCAATGAAGCATAGCTACACTTACATGCTGTAGTCATGTCTAGCACATCATCTTCCTGTCTTTAGGCCATTTTCCACTGTGTATGTTGTTTGAGGAATATCCAGATATCATCTGTGATGCTGTTTACCAAACACCAGGTCCAGGGTCCACTCACAGTGACTGTCATGGGCAAACACAGACATGATGTTCCTAGATACTGTACTGTGTTTCCATGCAATTGGATATGGGAATGTCACCATAGCTGTTCCACATGCAATCAGCTAGAGTAGGACTGCAACAGGTGCAGTTGCCATCACATGATTATGACCATCACTTACAAAACACAAGCTGCTGCTGAGCAGGTGTACAACTCCACATCCACCAGAGAGTGTGTGGGAGGGACAGACAGAGGCAAAGTACATCAGAGAAGGGCTGGGAGACTAAACCCTAAGCATCGTCTGTCATACACCTACCAGTACAGGGCTTCAAACCCCTGACTGACTAGCCATTACTATTACAAGTGCATGCAGTTAACTCCATTTGCCACATAGCTGACATGTTGGTGTGCTGTAAGAACATATACATACGCTGGTAAGCGACATCTGCAACAGAGATATAGTAGACATACATTAGGTGTAGCATACATGGTTGTCCACATGAACAGATGCCATTGTCAACACAACCACACTCTCTAAGGGATTCAGACACATTGGCAGGCTCACAAATACACTTCCTAACTACTAGGTATGCGACACTGCAGTAATGCACAGGTATTACATGCACCACAGGGGATATCCTGAGGTTCTATGGGCTAGAGCATATGAACGTGTCTGACATTAGTCAGTATGCCAATGGGAGCTACACTGGGTGTGACTGTGATTGGGAACATCATACCCCACATGGAGACACAAGGTGCCAGTACTGACATGCATGTGTGCACTGCTTCATGGGTGTATAGTGGTTAGCTGTGCAAGATGGCTGTACAAGGCTGGGTGAGGGGTAATCCTCAGCATCAGGCCACTTGAATGGTCTTCAGTGTGGTTCAGGTGTGTAGTGTCTGCAATATCCCACACAGATGGGTATTGTATGACCTGTCCTGTCATCCTGGTTACCATTGTGTGTGGCCATTGCTTTGCAATGCATGCCATGTCTGTGTTTGATAGTCCTTGACATGGACAATGCCTGGGATGTGCACGTCCCACAATAATGTACAGTGACATGTTTAAGTGTACCTGGTTTGCCTGGCACATGTTGTGTAAACTGACTGTTATCAGATGTACCAATACTGGCCTGGCATGGCAGGACCTGCTAATAGACAGCAGGTTGACCCTGCACTTGCAATGAAAGCATGATACAGGTATTCCCTGGTGTCAGTGGCATCTGTCCATACAATGCCTTACACACATGCCCTGTATGTCCTTTGTGGATCACATATGATGGCACCACATATGTTGCAAGCGTCCAGTGGGGAACATAGTGAAGCCGCATTGTCAGCAATTATGTGCCTATTGTACTGTTGGACAGGGTGCCATGCCTCTGCGGCCCACTGCAATCACACCATGCCTACTGTCAACAATGTGCAGGATACTAGCGGAATATTCTAGGCAAGTGTGTTTGTGTAGGACACATGGGTTCAGACCGTATTCTGGGCAATAGTAGGGTTGCTTACTGTGTTCACCAGGCTTTTTAACAGATGTAGGGGTATGGCTTGCCAACCCAGTCTCTTGACTGACTGAGATCTGTAAACCTCGTGAGGTGGATATTGTGACATATAATATGGCCACCATATAGGAAAACTACAAAACCCGCTCCTCAACATGTCCAGACATTGACAGCCACCTCCACACTGGCTCTGACTGTCAAACAAACACACACACCTGCCATGTCTTGGAATAGAACTCCTACCTAACTAGTTTATCACACTGCAGCATTACACAGTTATAGCATATGCTACAGAGATTACTGGGCTACTCCATCCCCAATGATGTATTTCACAAGGAATGGCATCAGCAGGTTTACCAAAGTAGGGCATTTCAGATTTCCTGCAAGTTTGTAGCCCAAAATGCATTGCTCACAAAACAGACAGTGAGACACACACACACACAACACGTCCATAACTGGCATGTGTGGGTATAGAACCCATAACCAAGATCTATATCACACTACTGCATGGAGATGTTCTAGGACACACCACGAGGATTACTAGGGAACTTGTTCCCCAGAGGTGTATTTTACAAGGTATGACATCAGCAGGAGTACCAAAGTAGGGCACTGTAAATGTCCTGCAAGTGAGTAAGGTATAATGCATTGCTCCCTACACAGACATTGAAACACACAGAAAACATACATAACTGCCATGATTCTGGATGGATCCCTACCTCAGTTCTAAATCACAATCCAGTGGTACGCAGTTACAGGATGCGCTACAGGGAATACTGGGTTACAGTAGTCCCAGGGGTGTATTTCTAGGTGGGTGACATCAGCAGGGTTGCCAAAGGTGAGTATGTGAATCGTAAGGAGTGTGCATACTCTAAAAAGCATTGCTCCCTTCTCAGGCAGGCAGACACACACACACACACACACACACACACACACACACACACACACACACACACACACACACACACACACACACACACACACTTGGCACGTCTGGGATTAGAGCACCTACCAAATAGTTTATCACACTACAGCATTACGCAGTTGCAGGACGCGCTACAGAGATTACTGGGTTACAGCAGTCCCAGAGGTGTAATTCTAGGTGGGTGACATCCGCAGAATTGCCAAAGATGGGCATTTCAAGTGTACTGCGAGTTGTACATGTCTTGTACCTGTGTGTACCCAATGCTTACTGTCGCGAAAACACATTTATACCCATTTAAAATTGCATAAAAGGTGTCTTATTCAGTCCTAAATGACATTATCAACAAGCCTTGCAGGTCTTGAACCCTGGACAATGCACACCAAGGTCACTGGACTTGCCACTAAACCATTTGGGTTGTTCACAGGTTGATAGGTAGGTACTAGGCTATTGACCCTAGGGCCTATACAAGCCTAGCCAAAAAGGTACCCTGGCTTTCGCCACCCAAGAAAATTATTTTCCTGTGCCCCTGTCAAGCAGAACCACAGAAGTGATCCCCGGGGTGAATTTCCTATTACCCATCCAATCATCAAGATTTTTCTTGAAGAGTGCTAATGAGGAGCTCTGTTTGACAGACAGGTAGTCTGTTCTAAAGTATGGGAAGTCTCTGGAACAGTATCTATCCCTCCAGCATGTTCTGTTTATTGTGGTGACAAGGTTTAGGTCCCTAGAGCGTGTAGCTCAGAGGGATTGGGATTTCTTTAAGTGGAGCATGTCCAACAGCTCTGGGTTTGACATAGCTTTGTATGTTAGGCAGAGATCGCCTCTGAGTAGGCGATATGCAATGGAGTACAGCTGGAGTTTTTTGAGACAGTCTGCGTAAGGCATCTGTTTGAGGCCAGTAATCCTCTTTGTGAGGTATTTTTGCGGCCTTTCCAGTTTTTGTAGATGTTGTGAGGTACATACCAAAAGGGGCGCTGTACTCTATAATGGGTCTAATGAGTGATGAGTAGAGGGGAACATTGACCTCTTTTTTTCTGGATGAGAAACCTTTTGTGATGAGCTGTGCCACGTAGAAGGATTTACTGACCACTGTGGTGATGTGATTAGATGTGATTATCAAAGGAGAGACTACTGTCCACCTGTGTCCCAAGGTCTCATCACACTTTCGGTGTTAAAGTAGACTGCCGCCTATGTGGTAGTTCATGGGTACAGAGTTTTTACCAAAGGGGATGACAATGCACGTTTTGGCATTGAGCTTGAGACCATGTCTTTGACACCAGGTATCTGTCTCAGTGAGGCTCTTTTGTAGGATGTCCACATCGTTAGGAGTTTCGATTATGGCTCCTAGTTTGCAGTCATCTGCGCATTTAGTTAGCCAAAGACCTTCTGTGTTAGCCTGTACTTCAGAGAAGTAAATACCAAACAGGAGGATCCAGGACTGAACCCTTCGGTACTCCACTTGTCTGAAGTCTGATTTTGAGTCTGCTACTTTCACAGTGTGGATTCAGTTAGCAAGCCAGTTGGCAACCCATCTTGTGACATAGGGATTTACACCTAGTTCAGTGAGTTTATCTATAATTCCAAAGTGGGGGGATGGTGTCAAACACCTTGGCGAGATCTAGATTGGCTGTGTGAACCACCTTACCCTCATCTATGGCTTTGGTGACTACTTCAAAGAAGCCTATCAGGTTTAGGAGACATGATCTGCCTTTTACAAACCCAAACTGTGTGGGGTCCAGAGTTTGGAGATCTCCAATGTCTTTGTTTATGAGATCCATGATGATACGTTCCATGGCCTTGCAGACTAGGCTCGTCAGGCTAATGGGGCGGTAGTTCCCAGGGTCTGTTGTGGCCCCCCCCCTTTGTGGAGTGGCATAACTGTCAAGGTGCGCCATTCAATGGGCACAAAGCCTGAGGTGAGGCTATGATTGAACATGGTACTTAGGTGGGGTGCCAGTTCATTTGTAGTTCATGTAGAAGGCAGCCTGGGATGTTGTCAGGTCCCATGGATGCTGTGTTCTTGGCTTTGGAGAGTGAGGTTTTTACCTGTGCAGCCATGATTACAGGAACTTTGCATTCTTCCGGTATAAAGATGGGCCCTTTAGGGGGTGAGAGGGGGGGTAAAGTTAGCACTGAACCTATCTGCCAGGATGTTGGCAATATCAGTTGGTTCTGTATATTTAGTGTCATTGTGCTGTAACTCAGAGCAGATCTGAGTGCTGCCACTGAGATTCTTGACATAGCTATAGAATGCTTTGTGGTTGTCTTTGGAATCAGTGGCAATTTTGTTTTTATAACTAGCTTTGGAGGATTTTATGAGGGATCTCAGCTTTTTACTGAGGCTGACCAGGGAGTTCCTCCAATCGTGGGATTTTACTATTTTTTGCAACACTTTCTTTCTGTTGTAGAGTTTGTTTATGGCAGAAGACCACCAGATTGGCTTCCTTTGTTTGGAGGACAGCATAGGTTCATAGGTTGATACTAGGCTAGGTTGATACTAGGCTATCTGCCCTAGGGAATTTATAAGCCTAGCCAGAGTATGTTTGGCTTTCGCCACCCTTTTAGATTAATTGACTGTGCCTTTGTATAGTAGGTCACAGAAGGTAGCCCTTTTAAGGTTTGTTTACTGTACCTCTGCCAAGCAGTGACATAGAAGAGATCCCAGGGGTAAACTTACGATCTCCCATCCATTCAAGATTTCCCTTAAAGAGGGTCAGTGAGGGGGCTCTGCCTGACATGGATTGGGATTTTGTTCCAGAGTGAGGGGAGCCTCTTGGATATGAATCTGTCCCTCCAGCATGTCCTATTTATTTCTGTGCTGAGGTTCAGGTACCTGGAGCATGTAGCTCTAAGGGATTATGTTTTTCTGAGGTGAAGCATGTCCATTAATTCTGGGTCGGACATGGCTTTATACGTCAGACACAGATCGCCTCTGAGTAGGCGGTACGCAACTGAGTAGAGCTAGAGTTTCTTTAGCCGAACTGCACAGGGCATCTGTTTGAGCCCCTTGATCCTCTTGGTGAGATACTTTTGGGGTCTTTCCAGTTGCTGAAGGAGTCTGGTAAGGTACATCCCAAACGGGGCATTGTACTAAATTATGGGCCTGATAAGTGATGAGTAGAGGGGCACAATGACCTATCTTGATCTAGATGTGAACCCTTTCATAAGGTGGGCTATATAGAAGGTCTTTCTAACCACTTTGGCAATGTGATTGTCAAAGGAGAGATTGCCATCTACTTGGGTCCCCAAGTCCCTAATTACTTCTTCCGTACTTAATAGATTACCACCTATGTGGTAATTTGTGGGCAGATGACCATGTACTTTTTGGCATTTAGCTTTAGGCCATGGGTCTGGCACTAGTTATCCATCTCTGTGAGACCCTTTGAATGCTTGTGTCAGTCGGAGAGTCTATTATAGCACCCAGTTTGCAGTCATCTGCAAACTTGGTCAGCCATAGTCCATCCATGTTAGCCTGTACCTCGGAGAAAAATATACCAAACAAGAGAGGTCCCAGGACTGAGCCTTGTGGGACACCACTTGTAACTGGTTTAGAGTCTGACATGGCGCCTGCTATTCTGACCATGTGGGTTCTATCCCTGAGCCAGTTTGCAACCCATCTTGTGACATAGGGATTGATATTTAAGCTGGTGAGCTTATTTATGATGCCAGAGTGGGGTATTGTGTCAAAGGCCTTTGCGAGGTCCAGGTAGGCTGTGTGGAATACCTTCCCCTCATCTATGGCTTTGGTAACTGTTTCAAAGAAGTTGACCAGGTTCAAGAGGCAAGATCTGCCCTTAAAGCCAAATTGGGTAGGATCCAGTGTCTGGAAGTTCCCAATGTCTTTGTTTATGATTTCCATGATGATACGTTCCATAGCTTTGCAGACCAAGCTAGTCAGGCTTATAGGGCGATAGTTTCCAGGGTCTGTTGTGGCACCACCTTTGTGGAGTGGGACCACTGTTGGTTCTGTTAGGGATAGCACGATCCATGCACTCGTGTAAGTGCTTATAAAGTGCATTTGTGTAGGATTCAGCAGTCGTACCTCTATTGTCCATCTGCACGGGTGTCGTGAAGTTTGCCACTTCTGTCTTAAGAAGCATGAAGTTGGCTTTGGAGAAATTTTTTTACGACTGTTTTCCTAATGGGCGGTGGGAGCGGGATGTGGATGTCTAGGGTGATTAGCTTGTGGTCGGATCTGACCAACGAGGAGCCGACCTCTGGTGTGGAACACCGGTCACCCATGTTGGTGATGACCAGGTCTAGGATATTGCTGCCCCTGTTGGGAGTGTGGATAAGTTGATCCAAGACATTGGAATTTATGGATTTCCAGAAATAGTTGAGCAAAAGAGTTGGTACAGGAGTAGTTTTCCCAGTTAATGGTAGGGTAGTTGAAATCACCCATTATTAGAGAGTGTTGGGTTGTACTTTAATATTTTCCAGTGTATCAAGAAAAGAGGAGTGGGAATCCTGGGGCATATGTACACATGTTTCATGTTTTTTATAATACACATCTTACTACAGGTATTCCACAGTACTGAAAACAAATGGGACAGTCACTTTGTGTACATATGTACAGTACCCTTGAATGTACTGTACTCTGTGAAACAACATAGACTACATCTGTACAACTGGCATAACTAAATACATATATGCACCTATGTGATGTGTATACACACACACACACATACATATATACACACGCATATACACAGACACAGCTATATATTTTATATATATATATATATATATATATATATATATACACACACACACACACACACACACACATCTGAACACCCTTTGTGACATAAAAGGGATACAAAGGAACTGACGTGTACACAAAACAGAGGCATCTCTTGTTTTATAACATTTAAATCATAATCAGTTCACCAGAGAAGGGATGGTTGTTGTGTATGTGAAGTTTGGGGTGGTGAATGATGGCTAAGGAAATATACCCCGGGGATTGTGGAGTCTGGGTGGGGGAATGATGGGTATGGACATACACCCCGATGACCACTTCTGTGTCACTGCTAGACAGTGGCACAGGAAAACAGCATACCCAACTGTAGTCGTTCTTGACTATCTATTCTTTTCTATTCCTAACTATATAATAATTTGTAGACTCCACTCACCACAGATGACTACAATGGTGTGCAGCATGTTAAAAGACATAACACATGTGTATGCCTGGCTACAGGGTAGTCGCACATACACACAAACACTTGCCAGTATTGTGCATACACGCCTTGCCTATGTAAAGGTAACTAGTAGAGTGGTATGCAGTTGGGGTATGTGCCACAGACACCATAAAATGACACTTTGATTCTGCTTCTGAACTGGGTGACATCACATTACTTGCAGTGGAGTGGAGGGAAACAGGTGGTTTAGCAGATGACAAGGATAAAGGCGAGTGCAAAAGGTGGTTTCTCTTTGGAAAGCAGCAAAACCCGCTGTCATGACAGGATGCAGACGCAAATACACACACACACAACCACACTCAGCCATTTACTGACACACACACACACACACACACACACACGCCAGTGGTGGGATCAGAACTCCTGCCTATCTACAGATCATTATTACAGTACTACGCAGTTACAAGACGCGCCACAGAGATTACACATTTTAAGGCAGTCAGAATGCCCTTCTAAGAGTGAGGATAACAACAGGGATACTGACAGTTAAGATGTACATAGCTGTAAACCTGTGTGTTTAAAGTAGGAGTCCATTACAACCTGTATGCACAAACATGACACATCATCTGCAGGTAAGACATAGGTAGGCCTGAGAGGTATAGTTGTAGCAAAACAAGCCCTGGAGTATGCCCATCTGTGGAATGGACTATCACTATACAGGGTTACAGTGGTCATGCTCATACACATAGAATCACAGGACTTGTTTGGATGCATTGACTCCAATTACACAAGTTGACAGTGGGCATGCTCATATACTTAGTAGCACAGGGCCGTTTGGGATGCACTATGCCTACAACTACACAAGGTTATACTGGGTATGCTCATACACTTCGAAACAAGCAGCACAGGGCCGTTTGGGATGCACTATGACTACAACTACACAAGGTTATACTGGGCATGCTCATACACTTAGAAACAAAGGGCTTGTTCGGATGCACTGACTCAAATTACACAAGGTGGCAGTGGGTACACTCATACACTCAGTAGCACAAGGCTGTTTGGGATGCACTCCAATTCTAACCACGGAAGGCCACAGTGTGCATGCTCATATACTTACATGTACAGAACACGTTGCAATGGACCCCTATTATAAACACACAGGTTTACAGCTATGTACATCTTAGCTGTCAGTATATATGCACATCATACAGGTTTACTACCAGATACCTGTATGTGGCCCATAAATGATATATCTGTGTCTGTGCTGTGTGATACACATGCATACATGTACATGAAGTACTGACATATATATGTGAAGTATACACAATCATGCATGTGTGGAAGTGACAGACAATAGGTTAACTGGGACACACAGGTGGATGCTAACTAGAGCATGTGTCGCACATATTGCTGCCCTGAAAGGCATACATTGATAGCAGGTTGTGGACAGTGGCATTATACTTGGAACAGTGGCATGTGCAAGCATATGTGAGCCCCACTGTCTAATGGTACTGAGGTGCAGGTGTCAAGATGACTTCTCCCGGCTGTGTTAGTAGTTGTCATTAGCAGGACTGCTACACTAAGTATATCTGACATTGGTCATATACACAACATCTGCTGGTGTCAGTCACCTGAGATGTAGCATTTGATGCCAACCACATTACTGCTGGTCGCAGTGATGTCATGGTACAAGTGGCAACTGCTTGACCAAAACAATGAGCCAATGTCTTGCTGTAATTATGAGGTTGTCCAGTGTCTGTCATTCCGGGATGTCATGACTGAAAGACAAGCCTTCGTCACACAGCACATGCATCCATGATTCAAGGGAGTGTGGATAATACCTAGATTGCATTTGCCCATATAGTGGCATTCCAAGCCAAAAGTCCTAAACACATTAGTAACACCCTGACAACTACAAGACAATTGCATTGGATGCTTATGCTAACCAGTGCTAGATGTGTGGCTTTTGTAATCCATTTGCACAATGTAGAACCTACAATGGGGAATAACGACATCTGTGCAGTGAGGAACACCTGGTTGAAGGCTCTGTAGTGCACAACTGCACTATCACCATATAACTCAGATCCAGACATGTGGGCCATAACACTGGTATGGACCATTCCAGGTGGTGGTGTCCACATATTCATAAAGGCTACTCACAAGTAAAGACCACTACTCCGACATAAGTCATCACAGATGAGTCAGGTACAGATGACCGTGGCAAAAGCTTCATTCTAGGGTGTAACCTCATACATCCACCACCATGTCCTCAGACTACCAACACACATCCATACATGTGGCATGCCATAGTATGGTAGAACACAAAATAACCTTCGATTGGTGGACTGTACCTAGCCCTACATCAAATCTGCAAAGTACCCATGTACTGCCACAGTTGCATAATGTGTTATGCAATACAAATATACCACTGTTTGTAACCAGGTCAGTTGTACAAATACCAGGGTCCCTTGGATGAACATCCGTCGACTGTTGCTGTACACCAATAAACAACACCCTCATGGTTAGATATGACCAAAATGTACCTGCCCTGGATATGTACATCCCACACTCATACAACATAAATGAAAATACCATAGATGTTGTTGTCCTTTCTACATACAAGTGGCTACATTCATTACACACATGCACATGGAAGAAAGGTCCACAGCTGCTGAATCATAACAGTGCACAAGGTTTGATATCTATGTTGACAGAGGTAATATTCCCTCTCTACTGGTCACCCATGACACCTAAAATATCATACAACAACCCATGTGGCAAGTATGTCATTAAACATGTCCACCTAATGCAATGCCTACAAACATACCCAAATAACAGGATCATAGGACCTACATACATGGCCTGTATTGACAGACTCAGGGAAATGCAGCTATGCTCTGTATGTTCCTGAGTAGTTACAGGTGATATGTCCATGACATGTACAGCCACGTGTGCCCACAGCTCCTACATATACCCCCATGTCAACAATTGCAAGCCATGCATGCTGTGCGCTGTCTGGACATTAACCTTATTACCACAACAGCCAGAACGTGCTGGGGTGAGATGTTTAGAAGCCACAGACCTCGCACATGCTTGAATGGGTGTAATGCTTAGCTCAAACAGAGCACATTGCTGGCACTCTTCCAGTAATCATGGAGGTGTGTGTGGCATACATGAAGTGCTCACTGTTGACCATTACAGTGCCCTGGCTTCACCGTAGAACTGTCAAGTAACAGTTTGTGGGATCATGTGAGGCAGAGCCCCTCACTGACTCTGTTCAAGAGAAATCTTGACGAGTGGATGGGAGATTGTAGGTTTACCCCAGGAATCATCTCTGTATCACTGCTGGACAGAGGCACAGCAAATTAATGGGTATAGCATTCTCATCCTAAGGGGTGGTGAAAGCCACACACACTCTGGCTAGGCTTATAAATGCCCTAGGGCAGATAGCCTAGTATGAACCTATGAACCTAATTTTGCTGTGTGTGTGTGTGTGTGTCCTGCTGATATGTGCTGTTGGCATGAATGTACACTTGGCTACTCAGTGAAGATGGTTGTGTGTCCTACAAGTACATGAGTACAACATCCATTATGGTGCAATGCTCGGCTAGGTTTCATACATGGTGTGGGAAAGGTATGGAATGTATCCTCTTGACCCGCTAGTCCACTTACTGATGGAGACTGCATATGTGTACATGTATTGATGTGTGTTTAGATTCCATGCGTATGCAGTGTCTGATGTTTGAAGGTGACTGTTGTCTTAGTACATCATGCTGTTGCAATGCAGCCTCAAAACTTTGCCAACTGTATATGGTGATATGCTCAAAGTACAGTAAGCTGTACTTTAGGTATGGACAGATGTTTGGACATGACTACCAAGTAGTGGGGCTATTTTGCTGATGAATGATTATGGAGGACAGCTCACAGTTGTGTTACAATCATTCCTACAATAACATGTGTAACTGCTACACTATGGTTCTGTTAATTGAAGTGGAAGACACACAACGTAGAATGCAATAAGGGTGATACTGTAGGCAAACCTCTTGACACATGTAACAGTAACACCTCCCCTGTGCATATATCAGCACAGGTGGCAAAGGAAAGAGTCAGTATGCTTTGTAGCACGTGCAATAGGGCTGTAACTCTAATAGCTATCATGAGATAGGCAGGTGTTTGATTCACAGTACTGGCATATGTGTGTGTGTGTGTGTGTGTGTGTGTGTGTGTCCATATATGTCATGTATGATGGGGAATATATCCCAAATGTTTTTCACTCTCCTGAACACTGTGGTAGACATCAGTACAGAGTGAAGTGTAGAAAGAAAGGCATAGGCAGGTTGTTGAATCTCACACATATCAAGTGTCTGTATGTGTGTGACATAGGTGTATATATTTGTGAATGCCAGTGTGTGTGTATGTATGGCTGTCCATTCCCTGGTGTGAGGCTGTCTTTTACCATAGAGAGATGTTAAGGTCCCCCCCCATCCACTCAATGCAATCTAGTATCCCTGTTGAGGTCATCAATCTTAGAAGGCATTCTATCCACCTGTAAACATGTACATCCTGGGGTGAGGCTTGTTGTTACATAGCCAACTGATTAACTCCCCACCCCACATTCACTCACTGCAATTTAGTATCCCTGTTGATGTCCTCGATCTTAGGCCATTCCGGCCACCTGTACATGTGTAATCTCTGTAGCGCGTCTTGTAATTGCGTAGTACTATAATGATGATGATGATTTGCACAAAGGCAGGGGTTCTCATCCCAACACTGGCAACTGTGTGTGTCAAGAGTGTGCATTACTCTCTCTGAATCCCTGAGTGTGGGTATGTTACTGTGTCTGTGAATCCCTGAGAGTGTGGGTGTGTCTGTGTTTGCATCCTGTCATGAGAGTGGGTATTACTGCTTCCCAATGAGAAGCCACTTTTTCCACTGGCCTTTACCCTTGTCATCCGCTACACCACTCTTTTACCTCCTCCCCGCTCCAGGTAACTATACCTGTGATGTCACCCACTATGGATGTGACGGCTCTAAACACAGTAGCTTACTACACAGCTATCATGCTCTTGGATCATTAGATCAGTAAACGTGGAAACGTGGGAGATTAAAACTGCGATGTGGAAGCTACGAAGTGCATGCAGGTATTGTCATACAGACCTGTGAGTAGTCAACATTTACATATGGGACACTAATCGCAAACACCAACATCCCCCGGCACATGCAATTACACCTGAAAGAGGAAGGCAGAACATCAAGATCAACATGCAGTTACTGTTACACATGGTACATACTGTCAAACGTACCAAATGCATTCTAAAAATGTAATACATGGTATGTCCGTTGCCTGTCAAACACTACTCAACAATATTAATCTACAATTGTCTTCCTAGTATGTTCACCCTGTGCATCAAATCATATGAGCATGTCCCTGCACCGATGATGTGGATGACAGGGATGCAGCACAGGCATCACCATATGCACAGGGTGATAATGTCTGGCAGAAGCCTACGCTGCACCATTAGATGACATCATGTGTGTGGGTTAGGGCCTTTGATATCATTGGACATGTGTGTGTTGAGGTGCCCTACATTTGTTTCTGGTGTGTGTGTGTATGTATGCACACAGGTCTGGCATGTAGCTGGCCTACACTGGGGTATTATTGACAGCTGCAGACTGTACAGAGCAGGTTCCACAGTTCATGGTGTCCGGCCACGTGACCTGCGCCTGCCAGGGGTAGCACGGGGCACTACCAGGCAGAGGTCCAGATTGGATACTGTCTGATGACATATGTCCACTGGAACAGTGTCCCTGTTGGGACCGTCCTGGACCACGTACACATGGCCTGCTGTGTCCTGGTGTAGACAGCACAGCACCAGCTGCACTGCTGCTGCTACCACAACTATGGGAGCGGGCATGTGAAGTAGCATGTTCATGCAGACCTTCAACAGGTGATGTAGCTGGCCTATGTTCACGTGCCAGATGCCTCACTCCCACCAGATGTTCCAGCACAGACATTCTACGCTCGAGGATTGACATGCCACATTCAAGGATCGCACCATGTCACCCAATCGTCTATCCAAGACATCTGCAAGATGATGGTGAGCATTTGCAATTGCCTGGATGTTGTCAGTTAAAGAACGGACAGCAGCCCTCTGAAGCCTCAGACCTTCTCTGTTATGCCATTCAGCATGTGCCTGTGCCTCCATTACAGCCTGAAATATGCGTCTGGTGACACCAGCTGATGTGCTTTGTCTTGCAGGGGCATGTTGGCCAGTGGTCCTCCTACGAGCAGCACTGAGCACATGCCTGTGTGGGACATCACCAGTCAGTTGACTGGGATCATGGTGTGTAGGCACACCTTTCATAGTCTCCACACTTCCCTGTTCCATGCTACCATCCGCCAATTGTTCTTCTTCGATGGCCACTGATGATGCGGTGTGTGCAGGCAGGAGAACTGTGTGTGGGGATGAGGGGGATACAGGTGGAATAGCAACCAATGGCACAGATTCAGCCCCTGACAACCTTGCCTGTGCCTCAGATCATACTTTCATTATCACTGCTCGAGTCTGTGGGGACACAAACATCAGGTGGACCGCAGGAGGGCAACGCACCTACATCAACACCTGTGAGGGGCAGACAAGAACTGTAAATTACAAGTTACAGAGACACACAGACAGACACACAGACAGATGTTATGGCACCCAACAGCATGCAACATTCATGTGATATGGCAGATGGCATTCAGCTTAGACAATTATAGTGGTAGTTATACATCCCTGAGTTGCACACAACAGCATGCATGTGTTATAGCAGAAGGCATGCACCTTACACAGTTATAGTAGTAGTTAGCATACATCCCTGTGTTGCACCATTTGTGTTAGTATCTTATGCCCCATACCAGCAACACAATGCATGCACTATGCATCGTTGCACCGCACTGCCATGTTTTGTGCAACATACCCCACATGTAACAGGCCATCACTGACCGTTGTACATCTGCCACTAATGATTTGTGTTGGCCACTGCCCTTATGTGTGAGGAGAACATGTGCAGAAGGGTATGATGAGTGAATACTATGTTTGCCTGAGCCCTAGCTTGCATATCTCCCCCAAAGCAGTGCACGTCTGTTCAACATTATTCTGCCTACCCCTGAGCTGAGTCTACAGACAATGTGCATGTGGCTGTACACATTTGACATGGCTGTCCCTACTTTGCAATGCTGCCACAGACCAGCACAGGTTAACAGTACACCAGCCTGATGTGTGGCATATGACCTTGCCAATCAAATGTAATATGACATGTCTTCTGCTGATGTGTTGAATGACATGCATACATGTGTAACACGATAGTGTCCTTTCAAATATACAATAAGGTAATAGTGTCCCAATGCAGGGACGTGTTACACTAACATGGACCTTCAGCTGACGCAATGTTGTCAGTCCACCCTACAAATATGCAGTGACATACTGCACATTGAACTGATGTGCATGGCCATTGCAGGGCATCATGTGGCTTCACTACAAGTGAGAGTTACAGACACAGTTCATAGCCATGACTGTGTTCAGATACAATACATATGTAATGTGGAATGTGACCCACATCACTGAGGTGTATATACACAAAACCCGAATGTGGAATGTGTGACACAGGTCACTGTAGGGTATACACATGACACCCCTGCACATTTGCAACCATATTACTGATGCCTGGCAACTATGCCCAGACATGGCTAACCTAGCAGTATTCCATGTCCCACATGCCATCTGTGTACCTCACACACGAGGAGCAAGCATGACAGTGATGTTTGACACCAGCAAGGTAAATGTACTGTATCTGTGGCTTGCTGTGGTTGTATGTGTATGTTGTGCAACACATGTATGTATTTGGATACTGTATAGGTGAATACTTTCATGTCGTGACACACTCAAGATGTTCAAGACATGTTATGTGGTGGTTTTGATGTCATGCCTACACAAGCTGTGCACAGGCCTGTATGATGTTTAGTATTTCACAACTGCAATATCACCATTACACAAAGGCCATAGTTGTATTGTATTGAGCCAATGAACAACAGGGTGTACACACATGTACATCACTTATACTGTGTGTGTTGCTTCATGTCTCTGGCCATCCTCCATGGCCATGTGTACACATTTTGTCCAGTGGTTGTGATGGGCATCTATGTCACATGTCAGTGTTATCCCATAGGACATACACCCATAGATGTCATATGCTCCACTGAGGACAGGGTTATGCAGACAAAGGGTGGTATGTTTGGGATGTGAGACATCATGTTTTGCAGGTTAGTTGAGCAGTGTTGCAGTCAGCCCACTACATGTCATGGACATGTCACATAGCACATGACATTGTGTGACATTCATAGCACGGGTATAATCCACAAGGGTGAATCCTGTGGACTGGTCATACTCCAGCTCCAAAAAATTTAGAGTGTGTGCACACATATGCTCTCTGTATTGTACTGTTTGTATTCCCTACACGTGTAATGTTGATCTGTAGTACCTGTCCCTACAGTGAACCACACCTCCACCATAGTATTCACAGCTGTCCACACATCTGGCAATGACAGTTTGTAAGGTGTTTCATATAGTCTTCAATCATTCCACATGGGTAACCACTGTGATGCATTGCAGGTCTAACCAGCGTATATTAACAGGACCACCATACATTATGTGTACGTGTATTAAATGGCCAAATGGCAGATAGCATGCAATTAATATGATCTGTGCATTATCAAGCCTGGTAAATAATCTCACCAGCAACAGGCTGGTGTTGCTACGACACGCCAGAGGTACCAAACAGGAGTGTCACCACAGTAAGATCATTATCTACACCTGTGTGATAGCTACAGGGTGCAATGCCCATGTTAGCACATAAGCCAGTACAATAGACTATACTATGGACTATGCACATCTGTGCATACATAGGGTAGCAGACTATAGTATGTGGCATGTGTGCATACATGCCTTGCATATGAGGTTACATTACATAATGCACAGTAACACATGTAACTATATGAAATATAGTGGTGTTATACGTGCAGTAGTGCTTTACCAGGCAACCCCAGGCTCGGTGATTGAGAGACACCCACCTCCACAATACCAGCTAAAACTTGTGGATGGAGATCTGTAGGTGTCCCCAGGTTGGCCAGTAGCTCCTCAGTATGTGTGTGTGTGGGGGCTGGGTGAGTGGCCCCCCACCTGTTGCACATTGTTCCCTGGCGATTGCATTAGCACGCTGTTTCGCCTGTCTTATGAGGTCCGTGCAGTGTCGGCGCACTTGCTGATAGGTGCGATTGTGGCCGGCAATATCATTTGCCCTCCTGCGGAGTTCCTCCCACTGGGCATCCCACTGCTGTGAATCCTGTGGCACATGACTGCAGAGTGTTACATGATTGTCGAGGAGGTATGGGATGAGGACCTCATCCTCCAAGCAGGTGCATGGTGACAGCCCGGCACGCTGCATACCTGGAAGACATAATGATGGAGATAGGTCACAGTAACTCAGGGAAGTACAAAAGTACAGCTGAACATACATATTTATTAAGATTACAAATATGTCTTTGCAAATCTACATGACACTAACAACACTGACATATTTAACTCGCACACATTTGACACTTACTGATTTGATGTTATCACCATATGTGTGTGTGTGTCAAGTGATGACATTGCTCATACTCCATGTGGATGTCTTGATGTGGGCATGTCTGTTTGCCTGTACTGGTGTCTTTACCTATCAGCACATGCTTGGATGTGTTCACATTAATGCAATAGACCTTAATACTGTGTATATGTCACATACATAATCGTTCACAGCCTTAAGGGACGTGACCTGTGACCCCGCAGACATGCTCACAGAAAGTTTTACATGTATGTGTTTTGCCATATACATCTACATGGCATTGTACAGCTGTTTAGCATCTTGCCATGTATTATCCATGAAACACATGGGACAATGGCTACCCTGATGGTATTTGCAGGGTTGGATTATCAACTATACCATGTATGATCATAGTGAACTAGGAGGCTATATGCCCTGGGCTATTTATGAGCCTAGGCTGAAAGTTTACCTAGCTGTAGCCAACAGACAGGTAAGTTTCAGTGGCCAGTTCAAGCAGTGCCACAAAACTGATCCACAGGGTTACTGATATATTTGCCATGTGGTCATCACACCATGTCACAAACAGGGGCAATGTGCAGCTTCGCTGGACAGGGATGCATGCTATGGCAGGAGAATGTAAAGTGTATGGGACAGAGATCTGTCAGGCATGTTGTGATCCTTGTACTAGAAAGGTGGATGTCCATGAATTATGTGTTTATTTGAAATCAGGATGTGCAAGTGTAGAATGTCCAGCATCTCTGGGTTGGACATGGCTTTATTCAGGGTAGGCAAAATGCTACATAGTGGAGCTAGGGACTGGGAAGGCCAGTGTTGGCCATCTGAACATAGCCAATAACCCTTAAAAAGATATGTGATCTATTATGGATCACTTGAGTGTTGAGTATGGCTGAACAATAATCACTATATTCAAGGATGGCATCCTGTCATGATTAGGGGTGCCACGTACGACTATCTGACTGGTGTGGTGAAGTAACTATCAAAAGGAAAGACTACTGTCCAGCTGCACCCCATACACATATAGTTTCCATTATGCTGACCGCTGCCTAGGTGGTAGTTCATGGGAACAGGGTTTTTAAAATAGGGGATGACAATGCAATACTTAGTCAGACTGTGGCCATACATCACACACCACACATTGACCCACAAAGGCCCTTCTGTATGTTGACTGCAGCACACACCGAGTCAACTATTGCTCCTAGTTCATAGTCATTTGCAAACATCAATAGGCAGATGCCTTCTGTGTTGGTCTGTGTGGTATATGCCTTCTGTGTTGGTCTGTGTGGTATAGATAACAAAGAGGGGGAGTACCAGGAATTAACCCTGTATTACTGTAGCTGGCAATGGTTTGATGTGCGTGCATTAGTCAGACGCCTTCTGTAGTGTTGGTTCTGCCGGCAGTCCAGTTGCCAACCACTCTTGTGACACAGGAATATACACCTAGTTTACAGAGTGTAACAGAAACATAATATGGGTGATGGTGTCCTAAGACCTGGCAAGGTCATGATATGTTGTGTGAAATCAACCTGTCATCTACATCTGTACTGACTACATCAAATAAGTTGATCACGGTTCATGGCTTTACAGACCAGACTCAGCAGGGTAGTAGTGCACTATTTCCCATTATCAGTGGTGTCTGCCCTCTTTGTTGGGTGTGACAACTGTTGCTGTGCATCATTCAGTGTGTACACAGCATGACATGAAGCTATGATTGAACATGATGTGTATGTGGAGAGCAAATTGTTCTGACATTTCTGTAGGATACACCCTGGGATGTTGACAGGTCCCATGAAAGCTGTATGTATGCCTTTAGAGAGTGCAGCTTGTACCTGCATAGTTGTTATTACAGGGGCTCTGTAGTGTACATGGATATATAAATATGTGTACCTTTTGGGGGGGTGGGAGTGGGTTTAGGTTCACCAAGACCTTATCTGGATGAACAGTTGCTATTTCTGTAGGTGCAGTACTTCCCATGCCATAGCACCGTAAAGCGCGGCAGGTTTTGTTGTTGCCATTACGATTCATGACACAGCTATAGAATGCTCTGTGGTTGGCCTCATAATATGTGGCCGATTAGTTTCACAGTAGCTTTGTGTGGTTTTATATGGTGAATCTGCATCTTACTGAGGCTGACCAGGGATCACCTCCACACGTGTGTTCACTCTTGCAACAATTATTGCCTTCTGTGGTACACTTTAAGGCAGGGTACCACCAGTTTGCCTTCTTGTTTGTGTTTGGTTGAATCTTGGTTCTGTTTCAATGGCACAATCACTGCACTTATGTGAGTGTGTAAAGTTCATTTGTATAGGATTCAGCATTTGCACATGCATTGTCCATCTGCATGGGTGCTATGACAGTCACCACTTCGCTCTTAAGAAGCATAGCATTGGCTTTAGAAACTATGTGTAGCATACCGTTAGCCCTGTTTGTGTGACTATGGTGATCCAGATCATTGGGGTGGATGAAATCCAACATGCATTGAGCACAGGTGTTGTTACATGAGGAGTCTTCCCAGTTCATAATGGAATAGTTGAGAGTAGCCATTATTATGGTTTGAGAGTAGCCATTATTATGGTTTTCTGTCTCAAACCTAATATTTCCCATTACAGCACAATATGACAGTTGGGAATTCTGAGGCATGGTGGGTGATCTGTCGCTAGGTGCAATTTGGATTCCACTTTGGCACAAAGGTAGTTGCTCAGCATAATGCATCTGAAGTTATACAAGTGCAACTAGCGTGGGGGGTGTACATATCCTTCAGGAATATGGACACACCTGTGGTCCGTGTGTTCCAATAAAGGATAATGGGCAAGAGGTGAGGTATGTGTTATAACATGGTCAAGCAGGTATTTCTCCGGAGCATTGAACCACATCTCAGGTCACTGCACAGATATTTTCTCCATGTTAAGGATTGACATAAGTGAGTCTATATTGCGTTTCTAAAACGTATCATTGAGTAGCGAGACCCGCAGTTCATTGCTTGGCTGTCCCGGTTACAGCAGTGGACTTTCACTTGAACTTTGCATGACGAAGGCAGTATAGAGGAAGCATGAGCCCTAGGCAGTATCCAGATTCCCAGGGGTGGCAGGTGTAGGCCCTGTCTGGCAAAGCATCATGGTCTGTCAACCATGTTATCCCAGGCAGAGAGATACTGGATACCCTTTGAATTGCACATGTACATTAGACAATTGTGGAATACAATCCTTTTGTCCCTGTACTGCAGTATCATTCTGGCCAATGGCAGAATGCTACCCAGGCATTGGGACATACCTGCATGGGCTACAAGACCTGACAGTTCCTACATGTGTGTTTCCATGCAGTCCAGGCTACTGCATCACAGGTCCTGCACAACAACATGGAATATGCTAGGGCCATGTGTACAGTTCAAAAGGTGGTCTGAGTGTATAGGTATGTGGCTAATCATGGCAAACAGGCAGCTGACAGTATGTTTGCCCCTGTATAGCATGGTGTGCAACGTAGTGCTAGGAGTTTGCATTCACAAATGAGTACTGTTGGGCATATTTCCGGCCACGTGTTCTGAGGTGTGGCACAATTGTGTAAACTGCCATACAGTTTGTGTATTTTGTTGTCTGTCTAGTCCAGCTTGGGAGGTGACTTGCTTGGCCAGATACTTAGAAGCCTCTGTGAATGTGTGTGATTTCTGGTAGTATGTGTGGGTGTCCTTACTGTGGTCTGGTAAGGGTATGTGTTGGTTGTGATGATGAGCTGCATGTGTTAACCTACACCTCATGACTGACCAGTCATGGCTGTAGACTAGACTGCCTTCCAACTTACCCCTGTAGCTGCATCCCAGACAATGTTTGGGGTGTGGTGTTAGGTGGGTTTGGCAGTGTACATGGCATAGAGATTACATTCCCCCAGGATGGCCACATACACAAAGCTGACATTAGTAAACACCAGTAGCTGACTAGTGGACATGCCTGTATGAGCATTCAGTACTACAAGTACCAAGTACTGTATTTAGTTTACTTATTACTTACGAAGATGATTTAGACAGTGATGCTCACAAGTAATTATATGTGTTATGGACGTGACAACACTGGCTATTACAAAAACACAGTAGCTACCTTTAGCAGCAATCCTCCTCTGAGGAGCACATCACATCCTGATAGTTGATTACAGATGATGCAAGTGTCTACAGGTTTGTTTCCTTTTCTGGGTATATACTCACATATCCACCAGAAACATAAGCTCTGTTGGGCACAGACACCCACTCCCCAAACAGAATCATGTATCAATAGACTCTGGTGCCACTATCAACATGATCAGGATATAATCAGATAGTGTAAGCCATCACCGATGAAGCAGCTATTACACATGGGCAGCAGTCTCCTACATCTTACACTCCTACTGCAGATGTTACACTGGAGTTAAAGATGACATGCAAGATGTTTCATTACCAGTACTGTGCACTACCTTACATACAGTATTTGCAAACGGCTGTTAGGTTGGAAATGACAGGTTAGGCTACATAAACCTGAAAGTTCAACCAGTGTCTCTCTACTCTTAATATCCACTCTATGTAGGTGTGCACATAGCCATCTGGCCCAGCCCTTTAACAAGGGTCACTACACATTTGCAAAACATGTACACATGCACAGCTGTTATTGCTTGCAAACTACACTAGAGAGGTGGATATTACATGTGTTATGTGCATGGATAGTTACCTAGCTTTTCCAATTATCTTTGCTATCATGCTGCTAAACTGCCAGATGAATACAGGTCATATGTATCCTGTTATTGGGTATTGTAATTGCCAATAGACATAACTAATGTTTGCATAACATAACAGAAATGCTATGTAAAATGGAATACAGATCTGCCTAAAATACTGTACATTACACAGTAACTGACAATTTCCCACAATGCAAACCATATTTGCACAGTAAGCCCACCTTTGACATGTTCATCTTACTTAATACACCCATACATATGTCTACTGTTACAATATATCGACATATACTATCCTCTGTTATAGCACATACTTGTTGGACCAACCCTGACACTGACAGTGGCTGGAAGAGAAATGGTGAGTTCCAAGCCCATATACATCATCCCTTGTGGTGTATGAGAAGTTTGCCTTGTGACCTACAGCAGTACACAGAATACTACAAGCATTACTACTGCTCAACAATACATCACTACAAGATAGCTATTTCCACTATATGCATTGATTACACTGCAATTCTTACAGAACAGGTACTACATACACAGACATAGTAAGTGTTATACATACCTTCTTAGTAATTGGAGGTGTTATTGACATGTATATTACTCATTTTCGGTTTATGTTTCAGTATTCTGTACTGTTCTACAGGTAGATATAGATGGTTTGAATGTGTGACAAGGCATCCATTTATAGTTAGAGATCAGTAACATGTGCTATCCTGATAACCAATTGGTGTTCCTAAGTAGTTAATTACATGCACATCAGCTGTGCAGCTACTGCCTTAGCCAATACCATAGCAACAGTGGAGTATAACTGAGTACTCCACTTGGGCGTTGTCCCTTTGCCTTAATTGTGAGGAAGACAGCCTGGAAGTGTTGCTTTGAAACCTACTGCAACAGCTGTATGGAGACAAACACTAACATATTGTGTGTAATGCCTAGAGGATATGTCTACATGTGAATACTGCTGTTATTTTTCGGAACATTGCTACTTGTGCAGGGCTTGTCTGTACCTAATACTTCTGCATATGTTTCAGTCTGGCCAGGATGTTTAACCAGCTCAAGGCTGCATGGCTATGCATATAATGTTAGGGGGTTTACAGTGTGCTTACCAGACATCTTTAGTTTGCTGTTAATGTGTATCATACTATGCTGATAACCAGTAATCGGCAACACTTCCTGGTGTAATTACTTTTCAACCATCTGAAACGGGAATAGTTCAAACAAACCTTGTAACATCAGCAGCTGTTCCATTGTATAACAGCAACTATTTGTGTCCGTGTCCAGATATGTTATGCTTTCAGCAGATGTCGTACAGTGGATTGGTTATGGTATGACAGTATGTATTTTTGTAATTAGTTTGGGTGTAGGGGAGATGTTGGTGGGTGTACAAAGATGCAGGTGTGTAGGAACCACTTTTATACATCTTCTATATGTGTGGGGGTTCTTTTCCTATGTGAACACCTATCCCTTAAGTGGATTAATACTATGGTAATTAAGGCACTGTTAAATGCTTCCTGTATAGCATGCAGGTACTGTTAGTCCTTAAATCCTGTTGGCAATACATCGGCATGTAATAAAGTTTTGCTAAATGAAAGCTGTCTTGTATACTTCTGTCATGGATATTTGCAGTCATTGTAGTTGTGTTGGTGACCGTGTCCATAGAACATATTTGTAATAGTGTACCGGCATATACTCTTTATATGTTATGTTCATATTGTTTGTGAGGGGGGCAGAATACGCGATAGCTATGGTCCATGTTAGATATGAACACTTCAGATGCTGTATACACACATGTATGTATGTGTGTGTGTATATATATATATATATATATATATATATATATATATATATATATATATATATATATATATATATATATATATATGAGAGAGAGAGAGAGAAAGAGAAATATAATATATAGCTATAATAATATATATTATTGCATCTGCACCTCCATAGATGTGTAGAGGTTTTTAACCTATCTATACATCTACATATATATGCATCTCTCTCTCTCTCTATATATATATATATATATCTATATATATCTATATATATATATATATATCTATATATCTATATCTATATATATATATATATATCTATATCTATATATATATATATATATATCTATATCTATATATATATATATATATATCTATATATATATATATATATAGATATATACAGATATATATATATATATATCTAGCATACACCTTTCATTGGGTACATGGCGGTTTGTCCTATTTCCACACAATCCTCCCTTTTGTGTTTCAACCTGTCTGAATACACAACTGACATAGGTACATCTCAGGTAGCTTAGTGGTAGGTTACTCTGAGGATGGTGTACATGGTTGCGGGCTTTAATCCTGGAAGGGGTTATTATTTTACCTCAAGGTAGGCACTGGTAGGGAAAGTGTGAATAACGCACATTTAAGCAGTTCTAAGCAGGTTTGCCCGTGGACCGTGCGACGTTAAGCAAAGGTTAAACCTGTGAAGCGCTTATCCATTTAACCGTGTTTAAGCGCCACTTACCATCACAGAAACCCGCTTACAACTGCTTAAAAGTGCTTTAATCCACCTGCATACAATAGACCTTATTCTGGCCCTCAAAAAAAAATAAACAGCTCTTGCAGTTCTTTAACCCGGGACCATGAACACCACAGTCACGGACTTTACCACTAAGGCATCTGAGATGTACAAATGTTATGGTGTTTAGAATATACATTTTACTACAGACATTCCTCACTACTGAAAACAAATGTGACAGGCAGTTGGTGTACATATGTATGATACATGTTAATGTTCATATGTTTGTGGAATTAGGTGTAGCATTGTGACATGACAGGGTGTATTATGGATGACAATGGCTCTTGTTTTGTGCCCTTTTTATATTGTCCCCATACTCCATGCATACCCCTCCAGTTCACTTATTGAACATCCAACCCAGGCTCTCCTTGATGCATGATTTCATTACCCATCATTCCTCCCCCACCACAATCTCCACATACACAACAACCATCCCTTCTATAATGAATTAGGTTAATATTAATAGTTATAATACCAGAGCTGCATGTGTTTTGTGTACAATTCAATTTCTTTGGATTGCTTCTGTGTCACAAAGTGTGTTCATAGATGTTATACATACACACAAATGTACACACACAAATACATACATCATTGACATGCATATATATATATTTAGTATTAATTTGTAACAGTTATACATATGTAGATTCACAAACTACAGTACATTACAATGTACTGTACATATGTACACAAAGTGACTGTCCCATTTGTGGTCAGTATTGTGGAATGCCTATAATATAAGGTGTAGTCTAAAGACCATGAAACATGTATACAGCTCAGATGGCTTAGTGGTAAGTCCCATGACTATATAGTGTGCATGGTCCAGGGTTCAACACCTGCGATGCTTTAAAAATGTTTTTTACTCCAGTTGTAAGCATGTTTAAAAGTGTTTGTGTGACATTAAAGCAGCACTTAAACTTTAAGACGTATAACCTGTGCACGCAAACACAGCCACATCTGCTATCTGCTCAGGATATGCACATTTATCTGCTCAGGATATGCACATTTCAGTGAAGTAACATCTCACTATCTGCTTACATAACATTACATTCCCTGTTGACTTTACTCTCCAGCACACATGGGTTTATATGGGTGTTTCAAATGTTTATTATCCTGACGAATACTATCTATATATGCAAACTGTGGTTAAGGTATACTTAACATAATAAACATCCCCGACTTTATTGTGATTTGAACCTCGAATGCACAGATACTATGCAAATGCTGTCTTCAACAGATTCCAGCAACTCTGCCTGGAATCACTTCATTGGCTATGCTTGAAAGAGGCTCAGTTACTTCATCAATGGTGCGAAGAAAGCCAACACACTGTAGCTATGCTTCCAATTGCCCTTGGGCATATAGCCTACTACCCTACCTGTGAACCTCTAAAGTGCAGGCCATCACAGCCATAATATGTGAATAAACAGAGGCTTCAGATCACAACATACAGTGAAATATCACCATGTAGTCAGAAAACAGTTAAGTACAGCAAGAACATACAGAAAGAACATACAAAACACAGATACTTAATCACTCCAAAAGCCTATCTTGGAAGCTAGAAGACTTGTATAAGTTTAAGGCTTTCTATTGCTTACCAGTAGATTACCTACAGGAAAGATGAGAAACAAGCACAGAGGAGAAACATGCATGCAACACTACTATACCGGCTTATGTGTCAGCTTTAGGCTTTGGAATACTGGCCATGGCTATTGGCACCCCCATGGTGCCTTTTTTAGGGAAGTCTCAAAGGTGAATCCCACCTCAGTAAACAGCACAACAGCAGAATCAATGAGGGTTATGCTACTCAAAACCAGGGGTTGTGATCACAACATGCACACACTCACAGCACTCCTCAGTATGGACAACATCAACATCTGTGCAGTAACTGAGACCTGTTTTAAGGCTCCTGAGAGCACACCAGCACTACCAGACTACAACCCATACCACACATTTCGGCCACAGAACATGGACTGACAGACATGAGCGGGTGTATCCATATTCATCAGGGATACCTACACCTCCAGGTTAATGGGGCAGCATGATACCTCTGAGATCATCCATGTGCAGCTAACATCAGCCACAACTGCAATGCAAACTGTGGCCTGCTACAGATCGCCCTCCATGACCCAGGACCACCACTCCATCTACCTGGCAACAGTGGAAAACGTGACAGTCCTACCGCACACACTGGTATTGGTCGATGTCAACTACCCTACCATTAACTGGGAAACTTACTCAAGTACTCACTTCCAGGCCCAGCGCTTCCTGGAATTTATCACCTCATATGTCCTGTACCAGATAGTAAACTCCCTAACGAGGGAAGTGGTAATCACCAACATGGGCGACAGGTGCACCCCAGCAGAGGTAAACTGGTCACTGGTTAGATCTGACCATGAACTATTCACTGTTTCCACACCTAACCATCTCCCCCACACATGGGAACTACAGTGTATACCTTTCCTACAGCTAAATTCACACTACTAGAGACAGGGGTGGGGGGTTTCGCAGCCCCCACGGTAAGGGAAAACACTGCTCAAGATACAGATTTACAAATGCACTCTAAGCACCTACAAGGATGTATGGATCGTGCCATCAATGGTAAACCAAGACTAACTCCTTCTAGACAAGGTCACCAGTCTGGTGGACCCCTGCAATAAACAGGCTATACAACAGAAGTAGGACAGTAGTCCAGAAAAAACAGCAAATCTCAAGAAGGGCAGACATCCTTGACCAGTATTGGTAAGAAACGTAGGTCCCTCATGAAATCATCCAAGGCTAACATCAACAGGAAAATAGGCAAGGATTCGAAAGAGAACCACAAAGCCTTCTTTGGCTATGTCAAGGATCTAAGTGGTAACACACAGATTTGCACTGTGCCAGTGCAATATACCACATACTATACTGACCCTACTGGTATCGCCAACATCCTTGCAGATACATTCAGTGCAAACTTCACTCCCTAAAGAACCCACAACAATACCCAAAAAGTACAGTATCCCAGACAGAGACACACAGGTGGAAATGGCCCTCTCTAACAGCAATTCACAGTGTCAATGGAGGCAGATGGTGTCCCAGACTGCATCTTACAAACACAAGACAAACTGACCCCCCCACCTAATTAAGCTTTTCAACCTCAGCCTCTCCACAGGCTACATGCCCATACAATGGCACATGGCAACGGTTATTCCACTCCATGGTGGAAACACAACTGACCGTGGTAACTACCACCCCATAAGCCTGACTAGCCTGGTCTGCAAAGCTATGGAGCGCATCCTCATGGAACTCATTAACAAAGACATTGGTAACCTCCAAACACTTGATCCAACCCAGGTCAGCCTGATTGAGTGCAGTTCATGCCTACTGAACCTGTTTGACGTCTTACGGTCACCAAGATGTTAGATGACGGGAGAGGTGGTTCACACATACTACCTGGACCTTGCCAAGGCTTTTGACACCATTCCCCACTCAGGTATTATTGATAAACTCACCAGCCTGTGCATACACCCGTACATCACAGGATGGGCTGCCAACGGGCTTACACACAGAACCCACATGGTATGACTAGGGGTCTCCAGGTCCAACTCTTAACCGGTCACGACTGGTGTCCCATAGGACTCAGTCCTGGGACCCCTACTGGCCTCCAGCTAAGTGCCACAAACTGCATGGTCATTAATTGTGTTAATATGTGGGTGCTTAATATTCCACAAGTGGCAGCCACTTAAATACAGACGTAGTAATAGGGTATCTGGGGACTAAGGTAGATAGTGATCTCTCCTTTGACAATCATATCTCCAAAGTAATTAGGACATCCTTCTATGTAGGCCATCTGATTACTAAAGGGTTCACATCTAGACATACTGACGTTATAGTGCCCCTTTACTCATCACTCATCAGTCCCATCATAGAGTATAATAACTCATTTGAGATGTACCTTAGAAGACACATCCAACAGCTGGAAGGTCCACGAATGTACCTCGCCAAGAGGATTATTGGCCTCAAACACATGTCATATGCAGCCACACTGAATAAACTCCTACTTTACTCAGTGGCATCTCGTTTACTCAGAGATGATCTCTGCTGGCCAACAAAGCCATGTCGAACTTAGGCTTAATGGATATGTTCCACCCATGGAAATCCATGTCACAGTGAGCCACAAGCTGTAGTGAGCTGAACCTTGTCACAATAATAACTGGAAGATGCTGGAGGGACGGATTCCTGTCACAGAAACTCCCCATACTTTGGAACAACATCCCTAATTACATTATACACAGCCCCTCACTAACACTCTTCAAGAGAAACCTTGAAGAGTGGATGGGAACAGTAGATGCACCACAGGGATCCTGCCATTGGCTCTGCTCCACAGGGGGATAGTTAATGAATCAATGGGATGGCAAAAGCAGACACAATTTGGCTAGGTTTATGAATGCCCTCAGGCAGTTAGCAAAGTACTTACCTATGAACCTATACATACAGTATCAGCACATGCTGATAGCTTAATTTACTGTTCAGGTGTTGACTTACCTTGTGCCAATAGCAGTTGTGCATGCAATAGTTGAGGGCTGCCTATGTTGGTTGCACGCAGTAGACTGCCTATACATGACAATTTACAGGTAGTCATGTGTGTGCCATCCATTTTTACTGTGTGTGCAGGTGGAGAAAGGTGTCAGTCCCTAGGTGGCTACACTGTCAGTGTGTGTGCTATACATTCCCCGCTTACCAAGGCATGGGCATACTGGGCACACCTCAGTCTGCCTACTGGGGCTGGCTCAGGGTGTTCATGGTCTGAGTACCTCTGTGCCTGTGGGGCCCTTGACAATGGTGGTGGGCTGTGAGGGAATTCACCATTCTGTCCCTGCTGCAGCGGTTTCCGCAGGATCACATTGTGTAGCATGGCACATACTATGAAGATATGGGCACACGTGCCTGGAGAGTACTGCAAGGCTCCACCAGATATGTCCAAGCAACAGAACTGTGATTTAAGCATACCAAACACACGCTCTATGATGATTCTGGTTTGTGCATGTGCCTGATTATGGCTTCCTGCATGGGTGTGTGTGCATTTCTGATGGGAGTCATCATCCACGGTTCCAGTGCAGAGCCAGCATCCCCCACCAGGTGGTCATATGGGATGTCCCCCCTGGCAAATACCTGATACAGCTGTGAGACATGCCAGATGTGGGAGTCATGATAACTTCCAGGGCTGCCAGCACACAATCCATAATAATGCCCTGGGCATTGCACACTACCTGGCAGTTGATAGAGGGGTATCCCTTGCGGTTTATGTAGCGCCTACCCTGCTCACCAGGTGGTGACTTGATGTGTATGTGCGTGCAGTCTATTGCACCCAGTACCTCTGGGTATTCTGCCACACGGTGGTGGAAGAGACACATATTGCTGGCCAACTCCTCCTGCATTTGGACGTATATGTGCTCATTGGCATGTGGTAACATGGCATCCAGGAACTGGTGAAGTACCCTGGATGCTGATGCCTGTGAGAGCCCCATGATATCCCCAGTTGGCCTTTGAAAGGTACCTGTAAGCTAGTATTCTCAGGCTTACACATACCTTTGTATCCACTGGGATGGGTTCCCCTCTGTTTGTTCTGGCTCTGAGGTGTGGCCGGCACAGCTCCACAACTTTCTGTAGGGTGTCCCTGTCCACCCTGTAATGCTCTACTATCTCCAGATCATGTAAGCCCCTGGTAGGTTACCCTGGGTCTGAACACTCTTCTCCTCCTCTGGTGCCTGAGGTGGTTGTGTGCATCATCCGCCACACCACCTTCAGTCTCCAACACATGCTGGTGATCAAAGCTATGGCAGCCCCTAACATGTACATACTAAAAGTTCCCAGTCTGTATACACCAATGGTGCAGATTGTATGGGAATACACAAAAGTGTGTGAGAGGTGCTTTCACACTTTATACTATTTTGCTATGGATGCTGCTGATGTCATTGGGTGTGTATCAGGAATTCCAGCTGCAGGGTATCAATTATGGGTTTTAAAGTGAGTACTGCAAGTGTGGGGCCTTTAGTGTGGAGTTATGCTTGCCTGCCTTGATTAATCTGTTGCCCTTTAATTCACTTTTAAACCTGGATCCCCTCCTATGGCATGCATCCACCTGCCGTCTTTCTTGTTTTGTACTTTCACTACCCAGTCATGTGCTGCAAAAGGTGTCTTGTAGCTGATATACTGCAAATCCGCTTTGTTCTGCTGTAACACGTTACTGTTTTCTTTTCAATACAGCCCCTCCCCTTTCCTGTTCTGCAGTTAGCTGCTTGCAGTCTTGTTAGCTGTTGTCAAAGGGCCACTGTAGGTTCCTAGGTGTTAAATAGTCATTTGTACTCCAATTTCCCTGCTGCAGCATTTCCTTATTTCTTTCCTGTATCCTTCCTGTTTCAGCTCCGCTGCGCGCCATGCAAACCTGTTTACCGGGTTTAAGCGCGTTTTCATCTCTGTTCACATGCATAATTGGTTACCTTGTGTACTCTCAGCTAAGCAAAGCCATAGCCAGTTCAACACACCCCTATCCTGCAGCTTTGCTTAACTACGGGCAAACCGGATTAGCAATGCTCCAATGTAATTACAGCAAAGGAGACACACTCCTCTCTTGATGTCATCTTTATCTCAAGGGCACACCTCGGTGTTATAATGCTATACTGTGAGGTGCGTCCTTACACCAGCGGGGAATCTGTGATTCACTATTACTCCTCTCATTTGCATGGCATTGCCTACTAATTCCTAGCTACCACTCATAACACTGTCACAGCCCCTTAGCAACCCTTGCGCCATGGTGGGGTCATGCCTGCCAATTACTATTATGGGGAAATCATGATGTGTTACACTGCAGTTTTAGTCTATATTTTTTCTATTTTCCTTGCGATCCAGTTTGTGTGCCGATGCACTGCGCTTCCACTTCATGATAGTGCGAATATAAATATTAAATCTTACGTTTATATTTTGGCTATATATTTAGCTATTGGCATATATTAACAATATAATACACGTGTTTGGTCGGCTGTACTGGCTCCGATTTTATGTTTGCAAAAAATGTAAACAGTTTTTTACGGTTTACATTTCTGCATGCTTACACTACGCCTACACCACTTACTGGATCACTACATACCTTCATTTGCATGCTACACTGCTGCACATGGGTTAATTAGGATACAGGGCCTGGGAGCTGTGCGGGCGTAGTGTACGCATATTTGGTGTTAGAACGCCGACGCTATGCCTGCACTTGGCGCAAGCTTCATGAATCCTGGGGTAAGACTTTTTATTTTATTGTAAATTAAAGCTAAAGCAAAGAAAAAAAAAACACAAAACTACATACTGTACCCTAGTACTACATAATGCACACTAGCAAATTAAAGCTAAAGCAAAGAAAATCACAAAATTACAAACTGCACCCTAGTACTTTATACTGCACACTAGTACACAAAATCACTTTTTTTTTTAAAAGTGTATTTTGAATTTGATTTTATGGCTTGAAGAAGTGCCCAATTTGAAACAATATTTGAGTAAAAGTCCCAACATTTCATCCAGTAATTTACAGTCATCATTAGTTCGGCTTTTAACAAGTCCACACTACATCGGTTTTGCACATCTGTCCATTTACCTTTCACCAAAGAAAAAACTCTTTCTGCAAATGCGTTTGAGGTCGGTATAGATAAAACCCTAGCAATTACCGGATATATTGCAGTCACAGCTCAGGCCCTTCATTGAAAAGCTTCAGCCACTTCCCTCCTGGCGTCAAGCTTGTGTTACATAAATGTTCGAGAAAGGGCCTAATTGCCAAGTAGTCCCTAAAAAGATAGTCTTCGTCTATATCCCGCAGACTCAGGGCAGTGATCACATTAAATAAGTCACTGAAAGCAAAGGGCTCATTTAGAGATAATTTAGACAGTGTAAACAAGTAGTTGCTTTCAGTATAATCAAACCACTGTTTCAGGTACTTCACTGCTGCCTCCAAGAACACAATGAAGTCTCTTTTCAGTTTGTTAGCAAAAGTGCTGTCTAATGTGCGCATAAGTGCCTAAGTTTCCCTCCAAAGAAAGCACCTTCAGCTCTTGCCTGCAGTTTTTGCTTCAGAGAGACCATTATACAAAAAGTTTCCATGGCAGTAAGTGCTGATTTTTCTAATGTACTTATATGTTCATTAAAATCAACAAGAACAGCACAGAGAAAAGTGCAAATAGTACTGGGGCAGCGTAGCTGATGCATTCTCACCATGTTCATTAGCTGAAAAGTGCTGCCATATCTGCCGGGGGGGCCTCCTCTTCTCCCTGGTAGAGGAAATAGGACTGGAGCACTAATGGCTGGGAGAAGTGATAGCCACCTTGTTGGCACATGTCTTAACCTCTCAAATTCCAAGCCACAAAACTCAAAGAAGTCTTTCAAGTGTTTGGTCCTTGTGGCAGAACCTGAGAAGTGGCTGAAAATTTCATTACAAATACTCCACGTCGTACGGTAGTTGTGCTGCAGCTTTTTTGGCTGCATTGTGAATGATGTGGGCAACACAGTTAGCCTTCTGGAGTGATGGGCACTTTTCTTTTAATCTGGTATACACACCAGATTTCTTCCCATAGTTCACACTGGCATTAATCAGCCCCATAAGCTGAAATGCTGTTCCAGGGCAAGGAGTGCCTTTCCATAATGTTGGAAATTTGCTGTGAAATAGCCTGTGCAGATTCATCAGGGTCTTCATAGAAGTCCAAAAGGCCATTCACCACCCCTTCTTCTTTAGAAAAATACCTCACAACAAGTGGAATAAATTTTATGTTCCACTTGTTGGACGCATCTGATGAAATTGCAAATGAAGTGCCCGGTTTTTGAAGGTCATGCAGGAGGCATTCCAATGAGTGCGGTCCCAAAACATTTTCGACTATGGCTTCAGCCTTGGTTCTTCCACAAGATAGTTTCTTTGCAGTGCCCAAGTCACTGTACAACTGGCTGACCAACTTTACTGCACAGTCCAAGTTGTTATAGGAAATATTGTGCTTAACATTATGTAACACCTCAGAGGCTTCTGCAGCAATGATCCTAAGTTCCGGTCCCTCAAGAATTGCATTCCTTGCCCACTTTGTCATCAGATGACTGGATTTAGCTTAAAGAATAGCAGTCTTATGTTGTTCAGTTGCCTCATGTCATGCGAAATTGTTTCTTCCACCGTGGGTCACTAGAAAATCTCTCTTGCAGTAACTGCATCTCTCGATCCAGTCGAATTCTGTTTTCCAAACATCCTGCCACTTGCACATTCTCTTGCTGCTGGTTGACTGTGATGAAGCTGCTGCTCTCTTCATGCTTGAATCTGCACTTACCTGATATGAAACACATTTACCAAAACTGTGTTAGTACAGTGCAGCAACATATTGGTGCACAACACAAATGAATAGGCACATGAAAGAACTGGCTCAAAAAACATTGGCACGCAAAATAAGTGGCTTGAGAAACATTGGCACTTGAAAAACATTGGCATGCAAAAGAACTGGCTTGAAAAACATTGGCATGCAAAAGAACTGGCTTGAAAAACATTGTCATGCAAAAGAACTGGCCTGAAAAACATTGGCATGCGAAAGAACTGAGGAATGGAGCAGAAAAGAGTTAAGATTACAAACAGTTTGAAAAAGGTCAAATAGTAAAGGAGGTAATGTAGGGGGCATTTTGGCCATTGAAAACTAACTAACACAGCTTGTAGAAAATGAAATGCATTATTTTTACCACCAAATATGCCCCCCACCTCACCCCACCCCTCAAGAAAAAAAACGTTAATCACATTTTCACTGAACCAAAAAAACACTAAAATGAATGAGACTACACAGCGGATACCATAGACCGGATTTAGCTTTTGACCACAGCAGGAAATGTATGGCACTAATTTACACAGTGCAATGATCTATTAATGAACATGCCCAACAGCAGCACTGGTCATAATCGATTATAATGAAAGCAGTCCATTGTAAGTTTATTGACGACATCACTAAAACACAAAATACAAACTTTGCTACTTATAAAAGCAAACTACCATGTAACAACGACATGGTTTAGCACAATATTAAAATACACTGCATTAACTTCTGAGCATGCATCCACAAAAAAAAAAGAAATAAACAGGAAAAAGTCCGTAAATATTTTACCTTTTAAAAATACTTCTTGCAAGAGAAGTAAAATAAATTACAATGTACAGCAGACTCCATGGGCTCCTTTTACCTCAAAACATAGCTATTAAGAGTAATTTACCCAGCACAGCGATGCAATAAACAGGCCCAAATAAAAGTAGCACACCCATATTCACATTACAAGCAAAGCAGGAAATTTTAACCTTATTAAAAATGCATAAAAAATTAAATGCACACATTTACAAGTATAAATGAAAATCTTGAAACAGCTTCGGCAAGTTGGCAACATGTATCTACTAGAATAATAAATGCACTATATTAACTGTTAACATTCCCCCTCAAAAGGGGGACTTGTACCACATACACATTGACTTGCAAGAACTAACAGGAAAAATTACCCAAACAGAATATCCTAACTTCCTGAAAACAGCATTAAATTGCACACATTTCCACACAAAAAAGTGCAGTGCAAACTATGCTCGAACATTTTAAATGCACACATTTACAAGTATAAATGAAAATCTTGAAACAGCTTCGGCAAGTTGGCAACATGTATCTACTAGAATAATAAATGCACTATATTAACTGTTAACATTCCCCCTCAAAAGGGGGACTTGTACCACATACACATTGACTTGCAAGAACTAACAGGAAAAATTACCCAAACAGAATATCCTAACTTCCTGAAAACAGCATTAAATTGCACACATTTCCACACAAAAAAGTGCAGTGCAAACTATGCTTGAACATTTTCTATCTGCAAACATAAAATACCCAGAAAAAGCTACAACAATAGAAATGCATTAAATTTATATTTCACCGTCCCCCACAACAAAACTTCTATACACACAGTTCAGCCTTTTTAAAGTAAGGCTTCCAAATCATACCCCCCCAAGAATAATAACAATTACATATACATACAGGTTTTATACCTTTAAAAACTACTACTAAAAAAAAAAAATCGCAGAATAACCACTGCACAGATTTAAATACTGCGTACTGCACCCCCATCTCCTCTAAACATTAAAAACTCAAATAAACCACAATATAGTCCCATTTTAAACTACTACTCAAAAATCTCAAAATAACCACTGCACAAATTTAAATACTGCATACTACATCCCCATCTACCTCTAAACATTAAAAACTTAAAGCACAATATTCCCATTTTAAATAACTAAAGCTACAAAATACTACGTTATGTACTTACCACTATCACAGTTTTTGCTGGGCTAGCTTGCTTCCTTCCTGCTGGAATGGCTAGTTGGATGACTGGTTCTGTCTGCTCAAGTGGCTGTGCTGGCTGGCTGGCTCCCTTGCAGGCTGCCTAGCAGGCTCCCTTGCTGGCTGGCTAGCAGGCTCCCTTGCTGGCTGGCTAGCAGGCTCCCTTGCTGGCTGGCTAGCAGGCTCCCTTGCTGGCTGGCTAGCAGGCTCCCTTGCTGGCTGGCTAGCAGGCTCCCTTGCTGACTGGCTAGCAGGCTTCTTTGCTGGCTGGCTAGCAGGCTTCTTTGCTGGCTGGCTAGCAGGCTTCTTTGCTGGCAGGCTAGCAGGCTTCTTTGCTGGCAGGCTAGCAGGCTTCTTTGCTGGCTGGCTAGCAGGCTTCTTTGCTGGCTGGATACTTTGCTGCTGGGATTGGAAATCTCAGACCTTAAGTCCCAATTCCTTCGCAGCTGTAGAGCACTAAGACAAAACTGCTCTACAGCTGCGACCTTTATTGGGCTCTTCGAGGTGAATCCCTGCCCCCTCCAATCCCTGCAGCCAATTGCTGCTTGCATTACACCACCCTGACCTAGCAGGGAATCCCTCTTAACTGCAGGTCCGGGTTGGTGACGTAGCTGCATTGTCGTGGAAAAAACAGAAGTATTTTCGGCTTTTCCACGGCAACGGCAATTCAAGAGCGTGAAAAGTGGAAAATGGGACTTTTAAAGTCCTGCTGTCTGCGAATGCGGGAAATGGGATGAGAAGGCTCAACCCCAGAGTGTCCCGCTGACAACGGGACTGGTGGCAACCGTAGAGCTATGGGACACAGAAAAGACTACAGACACAACATACAAGGGAAAGCCATAGGGATTACAGAGCCTGAGGCAGACTCAATCCCAAACTTCATGGGAATTACCGAGACAGAGGTAGAGGACTCAAACCCAAACAGAGAGTGCAATGGGGATTTCGGAGCCTGAGGAAGACGGACTCAAACCCAAAGAAACACAATGGAGCCATGGGGATTACCGAGCGTGAGGCAGACTCAAACCCATGCACAAGAGAGTAATGGGGATTAGTGAGTCTGACATAGGTAGACTCAAACCCAGAGAGAAAAAGGTGAAGACCAGAGTGTCACTCACCTTCCATGTGCATTTACCTCTTCAGCTTCTGACTGCTGCAACTTGCCCGTTCTTCCTGCACTTCTGTTCTAGCCGCCCCCCAGTCCTGCTGCTTCCTGCACTTCTGTTCTAGCCGCCCCCCAGTCCTGCTGCTCCCAACTGTCCTAGCATCCTGACGAGTCCTGCCACTCCCCACGAGTCCTGCCGCTCCACATGAGTCCTGCCGCTCCCAGCTGCCTTTGCCTAACATCCTGCTAACTCCATCCTCATGGTCCTACCTATTGGGAGGTAAGCAAAAAAAAAAAAAAAAGTGAATACACAGCATACAAGCCACAGTAAGGTGGTACCTGAAATTTACTGCCTGACAGCGTTGTAAAAGATTACCGGAAAGGAAATACGAGCACATACCTACAGTTTTACTGGGATCTTACGAATTTTCTTCTGTACAAAGTCTTCAAGGAGGCTGCCATGTGATACACTTTGTCCCACTTCATGCTCAATTGAGAGCACAGCTAAGCCTGAAAGTCTCTCCTGACTCACTGACAAACGCAGGTATGTCTATGAGTTTCAGCTTAGAAAAGCTGCGTTCTGCAGTAGCCACTGTAACGGGTGCAGTCAAATAAATGCGCAGTGAAAATAAGTATTTAAATATGTCTTGCAAGTGGTTGCGAATGAGGAAATTTAGTCAATGGTGATGATTCATCATCAATCATTCGAGAAAGGCTTTTAAGTTAGTGGCCAAGGTCAGAGTCATCAATATCACAGTGGTCACTTATACTGTCAGTCAGTTGTTCTTTCATAGCCTTGCAGTGTTGCAGCAATGTGCCTTCTGCAACATTACTCAAGGCTTTAATATATGATAAAAATACAAAGGCCTTATCAAACTCTGAAAGCTGCTCAAACCGGTCAGTAAACAAGTTGATTGTTGTGTCCAGCAGCGCACTGAGGAACTCTACACATAGTTTTACCGCTGGATCCTGTACAGTCTCATCTTCTCCTTCATAGGTCAAAGATCCGCTTTACTTTCCTCTGTCTCTTTTCTTGAAATGTGGTGCCAGCATCCAGTTCTTCTGTTATCCTGGAGGCGTCACCCATGACATGTTGAAATCCTGTCTCTCTGTAATTCTTCAGCAGGTCCATAGTGGATGCCAGCACTTTGACACGTGAAAATATCAACAGAAGGACTCTGCAGAACTTTGCTTGCACGATTTACCTCTGTCAGCACATCATACCAAATCACTAAACATGCAACGAACTGGTATGACATAAGTTCTGAGCACAGTCCCCTTGCTTATTGATATGTTGCAGCATCATTTGTACATACTGCTTGACCTATCTCCCGTAATGCCTCAATGACTCCCTTCAACTGCCTTGACAGAGTCTATCCTGTATTCCCAGCGAGTCTCAGACAGTGGCTTCACAGTGACATTTGTGTGCTGTTTCAAGATCTGTCATCGGCTTGTTGATGCCGAACAGAGTACACAAATGTTCTGCAGAGATTCAAAGAATGACGCTACTTTTACTGATGAATGCGCTCCATCACTAACTAGAAAAGATTTAAATTATGGCAGGCACACAGCTCATAAAAAGCCCTTGAATTCATGTGTTTTATCCGGGCCTGCACTCCAGCTCATTTCCCCTTCATGTTGCTGCCATTGTCGTACCATTGTCCTCGACAGTCACTAATGTCCAGTTGATGATTTTGAAGAGTCTGAAGAAGAGCTTCTGTAAGTCCTGCCTCAGTTGTATCATTCACAGGCACAAATCTCAGAAAAATGTTCAAACTGTGGCTGCGGTCTGTGAAATATCCACATACCGAACTACTACAGTCATTTGCTCTTGATTGCTGATGTCTGGCATGCAATCAAGAATCACGGAAACGTACCTAGCATCCTTCACCTTCCCTACAATGATCCTTAAAATAGCATTTGCAATCAGCTGGATAACTTCAGTTTGTATGTCCTTCCCAAGACAGTGATCCATTATCTTTTTATTCCGAATACGACACAAATGTTCAGCCATGACAGAGTCAAACTGCGACAAAAGTTGCATTTGGCCTAAAAAATTGCCATAGGTGTCCAGGCCATCACTTGTACCACAGAATGCCATGCTCCATTCCGCCAAGTACTAGACAACAGCAATAATGCGTTCTAACACACCGCGCCAGCGAGTTATCCCCTTTTCAACCACTGCTCATCTCTTATCGTCCATAGTCTGCCTACTCTTTATCCTATTGTCCAGTTCCTTCCACTTCAGCATGCATGCCACATGCTCTGGTGCTCGGTCATGGCTGTGTAAAGCTTTGGACATCTCTCTCCATGCTTTGTAACCACCTAACCTGAGAAGATGGCTAGAATGTCCAAACAATTTGTATGCAAAGCAAAACAGTGCATCCTTTGAGACCGAACATGTCAGCCAAGTGCATTTTGCTCTCTCTCCATTAGGCAGCACATGGAAATAGTTCTCCGATGTAAATTTTATTTTCTGCTCATTCATTGGGAACTGTAGTAACGCCACTTACACAGGTCCATGCTGAATGGCAGCTACCCTAAACTCATCCCTTATCAAGTCTGGCCGAGTCCCTAGATCCTCAAAAGATGTACCTGACACTTCCTGCAAGTCATAGGCCACACCTGTCACTACGGAAGTATGGGCTCCTTCTGTATCAAAGTCTGGTGATCTAGGCAACACCTCTACAGTTGAATCTGCATTTGCTGACATGCTTTCACCCATGGCAATGGCTGTAACAGGCGGTAGCCTGTGGTGTAGCTGCAAGAGAATGGTCACTTTCTATTGACAGGATGCTGGCCTCACAGTGGTCAGACTGTAATGCAGAACCATTGTGTTGTCCTGAAGGCAGGCTTTTTCCTGAATCTCCCCTCTCCAATGACCCACAGAAAAATGTCATAATGGAACCCTGTCTCTTTGCATCCTCATTCCTCTGCTGCTGAAGCTTTCTTTTTGCTGCTCCTGACAAATATGTACGCTTCATCTCTAACTGGGAATGGAAGTAAAGCAGAATTACTACACATGCAGAGTTCTTTAGTCATACTTTTAGTAAAAATGCATAATGACTTGCATTACCAAACCAAAATCACTGGTTGAACAAAGGAGTGAAATCATGGATTTGCTAGAAAACAAACCAAAAATCACTGGTTGAACAAAGGAGTGAAATCATGGATTTGCTAGAAAACCTAATTTGTGAGGGATGTACATACATTGGGAGACATACCCACAACCCCTGTTTAGGGTTACCATCTGTCACACTTTGCGAGGGACAGTCCCTTTTTGGGCAGTTGTGTCCTGCAAGAAAATTTAAAATATGGCAAATGTCATGAGATTTTACGACATTTCCTATATGTTATGCAATAGTTGCATAAAGCAGTTGTTCTGTATCTGAAGCACCTAAATGTTATAAGAAACAAAATATGCAACTAAAATACTACAAGAATAAGCTTTTATTTAGGCAAAAAAGTGAAGTTCTGTCCTTTGTACTGGTCGTGGGTATGTTTCGCCCTGCAAAATCTGATGTTTGTACCAAAAATGTCCCACTTTGAGTATTTGAAAAGGTGGCAACCCTACCCCTGTTAGCACAGGATCTGTGTACAAAAGCATAAAGCCAGGGAATGTACCATGCATTACATGGAGGGTATGAAACATGAAGTCCATTTCTGCTAGTAGCCTCAGCCCTCCGCACTGTGCTATGCAATCATTTTGCGAGAGAACAGGCCAAAAACCAAAAACATCTGGACACACACTCGCAGGCCTCATCGACCTCCTAAACTGTCAACATAATTCAGACAGCCAAAAATAACTGCAGAAAAAGGCGTAACATCATGGATAGTTCAAAACATTAACAGACAGCACAGCAGTGTTTGCAGTAGTATGCATTAAAGACATCAGTACATTCTGCGGAATCCGACCCCCCCCCCCAGCCTCTGCACAATAACCCTGGATAAAGTGAAAACCAAAAACATAGGCATAGCATTAACAATGTGCTTATACAGTGCGTGGCCCCCCATTAAAAAAAATTCCAGGCAAACATTGAACACTGCAACATTTACAGCCACTAACTACCATCCCAACATTAGCCATTTTAAACAATGTACGGACCCCATCAACCTCCAAACAGCATAATTCAAACAGCCAAATATAATTGCAGAAAGTACAGTTGTGTACCTACCATGACTGCGGTGGTGGTGCTGCGGTAGCATTGTCGCCTCACAATAAGACGTTGTCCTGTTCGATTCTCAACTAAAGCGTCTTCTGTGTGGAGACATGCGTGAATGTGAATGGGCGTACCTTCGTTGAAGGTTATGCGTCAGAGCTGGCAACTCGGCACGTAAAAATCTACTGCCAATCATTAGCAGACCAGAGTTCCACTGTGGCGACTCCTAACCGGGAAAAGCCGAAAGACACAACAACAGTTGTGTACCTAACATAAATGTAGATGTTAGAGTGTATTCACTGTTGCAGTCATTACTCTTGGGTTATCCTGCTGGCAGGCTACCCTCAGTCGACCAGAATTCCAAAGTCTAAGTCCGGCATCGGTTGCTGTCGCCTCTTCCCTGATGTCAGTGCGCCAGGGGTATAAAAGATGCAGCCGACACCATTTTCTTCAGTTTTTCTTGCCCCAGATGTCAGGTGCCCCCAAATTGGTAGGCTGAAAAAATATGCCAATAAAAATACATGCACAAAAATAACGTTCCCTTTGTCTACATGCAAATACACCAAATAGGTTGTATAGGATAGACAGGTGCAGAAAGTCCCAGCAAAGAGAAGGGGGATGGTGGGTGGGTAACCTGGACTGCAACAGTGAATACACTCGAACATCTACATTTATGGTAGGTACACAACTGTACTATGTTCATTGTGTTTCACTGTTGCAGTCATTACTCTTGGGTTGAATCCCAAAGCTGAGGATGGGTGGCTGGGCTAAATAGAATTAGGAGAGGCTATGAGGCCCTGCAGAACTGCAGTGGCAAAGCCTGCTCTGGACTTGGAGTAAAGAGGTAAGTGGTAGTGCTTTGTGAAAGTGTGCACTGAACTCCAAGTTGCAGCCTCTAAGATATATTTGGTTGGTACTCCTCTGAGGAAGGCTGCTGAAGTGGCTGCTGCTCTGGGTGTAATGAGGCCTAATGCCCTTAGGCACTGATTTGCCATGTTGTAAATAGCAGAAACAGATGCAATGGCCTATCCATTTAGAAATAGTTTGAGATAGCCTTTCCTTGTGATCCTGCAGCACATGACACTAAAAGTTGCTCAGTTTTTCTGAAAGCTTTAGATCTGTCCAAGTAGAAACGTAACTGCCTGTGTATGTCCAAAGAATGCAGAATTTTCTCACCCTTGTTCTGCGGATTTGGATAAAAGGTAGGCAAGTGAATGGTTTGGTTGAGGGCCACACTGGATACCACCTTAGGCATGAATGTAGGGTTTGTCCTCAGAGAAACCCTGTCTGGATGAAAAATGATAAAAGGTTCCACAGCCATGAGTGCCTGTAACTCAAACTCGTCTAGCAGACGTCATTGCTAGGAGCAGAGATGTTTTCCAGGATAAGAATTTTATATCGGCTGCAGAGGCTGGTTCAAACGGAGGCAGTGTGAGTTTTTCCAAGACATAGTTGAGGTCCCATGCAGGTATTGGTGCTCTCCTTGGAGGTCTTCTGTTTTTGGCCCCTCTGAGGTACTGCCTTAGTAATGGATGAGAAAAAATAGGTGGTTCTGTATTGTAATGAGGTGAAATGGCAGAGGTATGAATTTTAATTGATGAAAAGGAAAGGCCTTTATCAAGCATCTCAGTTAAGTATTGCAAAATCTGAGGAATATTTGGAACAATCGTGTCAAAACCTTGTGCCTGGTTCCAAGCACAGAATCTCTCCCATTTTTCTGCATAAGATTTTCTGGTGTTAGGCCTCCTGGCCTCCAAAATAACATCCATCACTGCTTTAGAGAGAGGTGTGCCTTGACTGGCTACATTATCCGCCATGCTGCCAGGTTTAAGGTCCTGAGTTGGCTGTGCAGTATCAGACTGTCTTGTTGGGTCAATAAGTGAGGAATTTGAGGTAATGTCCAAGCTGGGCATTGAGACAAGCTCTTTAGGATTGGGTACCAGTGTTGGCGGGGCCAGTCTGGGGCAATCTGTATCATTTTTGGTTTCTTTTGCCTGACCTTGAGGAGTTCCTTGGGGAGGAGAGGCAGAGGAGGAAAGGCATATACTGTTAGGTCTTTCCAGCTGAAAGATAGAGTATCCATTTTCGTCATCCTGCAGAATTTCTGTAGTTGATAGTTGTGAGAGGAGGCAAATAGGTCTATGTCCGGACATCCCCAGTTCCTTGTTATCATGCTGATGACTTGTGGATCCAATTTCCACTCGTGGGGATCCATTAGGTTTCTGCTTAGTTCGTATGCCAGAGTATTTGTCCTTCCTGGCAGGAATTGTGCTTGCAGATGTACTTGATAAGTCAATGCTGTGTCCCACAAGTTCATGGCTAGCCTGCAGAGGGGGTAGGAATGTATGCCTCCCTGCTTGTTTATGTACCACATGACTGAAGTATTGTCCGTCCTTATCAGCAGTTGTCCTGGATGAAGTAGATCCTTGAAGGTTGTCAGGGCGTTCTGAACAGCTAGCATCTATTTTTGATTGATATGTAGATGCGCATTTGACTTGCGGACCATGTGCCCTGAATACACCTTCATGCCATATGGGCCCCCCAGGCATAATCTGATGCATCTGTTGTCAATGTCTGCCTGGCTGTGGGTAAGGTGAATGGCTGTCCCGTGTTGTGGTGACAGGCTTTTGCCCACCATCAAAACTCCTGTTGCAGGCAGGGAATGAGGGTAATTATTGTTTCCAGGCTGTGGCAATGCGGAGTCCAAACACTTTTTAGATACCATTGAAGTTTCCTCATATGGAATTAGCAGAATGCAGGATGCCATGAAGCCCAAAGCCTGCAGAATGTTTCTTGCAGATAACTGGGTCTTTGTTGCCAACATTTTGAAATAAGTGGTTAGTTGTCTGTGTTTGTCTGGCATGAGACAAGCCATCTGGGCAGTTGTACTTAAGCTTGCACCCAGGAATATTATCTCTTGAGAGGGTACGAGTTTTGAATTCTTTTTGTTTACTGTGTACCCTAGACCTGTTAGTAATCTTTTTACAAACGCCAGATGCTGTAGTAGAATGTCCTTGTTCTCAGCTTGAATAAGGCAGTCGTCCAAGTAAGGATATATTTGTATTCCTCTTCGTCTGCAAAATGCAATCACTGGTGCCAGGCATTTTGTGAAGACCCTGGGCACAGCAGATAAGCCAAAGGGCAGTGCAGAGAAGTGGTAGCGCATTGAGCCAGCTATAAATCTGAGGTATCTTCTGCATGACTGTCTGATTGGGACATGCAGCTATGCCCCTTTTAGGTCTAAAGTCACAAGCCGAGCCCTCTTGCCCAGCATGGGCAGAAGCTGCTGCAAAGTTAACATTTTGAATTTTGGAATATCCAGGAATGTGTTTAGGATAGACAGGTCCAGTATTGGTCTCCAGGCTTTGTCCTTTCTGGGCACCAAGAATAGCCTTGAATAGAATCCTAGTCCCTGCTCTTGCTGTGGTACTAGCTGAATGGCTCTCATGTCCATGAGGGATGAAACTTGTTTTTGTGCCTCTGCCCACTGATTGCGTGGCAGGTCTGGCATACCGTTTGGCCTTGGCAGGGTGTGAAAGTGGAACCTGTAGCCTTGTGATACGATATTTAAGACCCATTTGTCCTGGGTGATCATGTGCCAGTTTTGTGAAAAAAGTGCTAGTTTTCCCCCCAAAGGGGCTGCCAGAAGATAAGTGCTTTGTGCTAGCAGGGGAAAGTCATTGAGACCGTTTCCTGTATGGCTGTGATTTTTCCTCTCCGCTTTTGGAGGTAGAAGCACCCCATTGTTTAGGCCTGTATGAGCCTTGCGGCTGTGGTCTGCCTCTGGTGCGTCTGTATCTGCCTCTTTGTAGCCTGTCTGACACTGGAAAGGACCAATTCTTTGTAGGGCAGTTCCTGCTAAATCTGGGAGGCTGTACCTGCAAGAAATCCTTGACTGTTTGCATAGATTTAGCTATGTCCTCCATTTTCTTCAACACCTCTTCTGCTTTAATACCAAACAAAGTACCATGCGTAATGGAGCATCTAATAGTTTTGCTTTAAAATGATCAGGCAGATTCTGTTCTTTTAACCAAGCACACCTCCTAATGACAGAACCTGCAACAGCGACCCTGCAGGAGGCCTCTAGAGAATAAAAACCACACTGCAAAGTATGCTTTACCACTTGTTCAGCTACATGCAATAAATCCTGCATTTCTTTGTTTTCTGCACATTCTGAATTTGTCCACATTTTCTGTTTAAGCAGTGACATAATATTTTGCTGATATTTAAGCAAATGAAATTGGCAATTTAAAGCTCTTACAGCCAAGGTAGCAGAAGTATAAATCTTTTTCCCCTATCTGTCCAGGGCCCTAGAATCCCTATCAGAGGGGATAGTTTTTTTTGCAGTGGAAGCCTTGACCCCTTTGGGACCCTGAGAGATAGTTTCAGGGTCAGCAGGGTTTTTATAAAGAAATTTATGTGAATCAGCAACCCTGTAGTATCTGTCTGGCTTAACAAGATCTGGTGGTAAAGAGTCTGGAGACAGACTGGACTCTGAAAATACATCATCTACAATGTCTAAAACAGGTGGGATAGCAAGGGGCCTATGCTGAGGTAATAAAATGAAGTCTCTGAGCCTTTACTTGGATTCTGAGTAATCTTGGCTCTCCCAGTGGAAATGCTCCCTCATAGTATGCAGTGTCTCCCCAAAAGAATAATCCTCAGGAGGAGAGGCTGAAGGGATAGATTCTTCAGCATCAGAATCCTCATAGGGAGGAAGAGAATATTCCTGTTCAGAAGAGGAATCAGAGGAAATGGAAACCTGATCTGAAGATTCATATTCTATCTCTTGCCTAGGCCTCTTATCAGGAGGGGGATGGGAACCCCTGATCAAAGTAATTAGGTCTTCGGCCATTTTAAGAATCTGTTTTTTAGGCATGGTGGCCTGTCCAGGAGAATGCTGTACGTTTCTTTGTCTTTAGAGCTGCTTTAGTCTTTGCCTTTGAAGCTGAAGTAGGTTTTACATATAACTGTATAGGCCTGAAAACACCCTCTGCTCAGCGGCTCCGGACCCATCTGAGGGAATTGTTTCAGAGTGTCCAATACCTTGAGTTTCCAGCGGCCTAGTCAGCTCCACATAGGAGTCGGAAGCGGCCTGTGGCTCTGAGGTAGTGGGCGTCAGGGGCTGCGAAAGCACTGAGAACCGGCGACAGGCCTAGCGGAAGCCTAGTCAGTTTTGGACCTCGGATGCCTGTCTTTTCTTTTCTTTTCTTTGCGCTTTTTATAAACTCTGGTAGTCAGCTGTTCTGACAGCATTATATAATTGAATCTTCTGCCAAAGTAATGAAATGCAAAATCGTACAGACGCTTAATAGTGCCTTAGTTAAATCTAGCACAAAACCGACAACTAGCAACGTCGTGGTCAGGGCCTAGGCAAAGAATACAGTAAGAATGAAAATCCTTATGAGGTATTTGCTTCCCACAAGAAATACAATTATTAACTTTTTCTGACATCGGTCTGGAGAAGAAAAAAAAGTTTCCCCAACAGGGTACTTGGCTTTAATGAAGACTTTGGATCTGAAATTCAAATTTGAAAATCTCAGGAGTCGGCAGACCGGCACTTGTGAACTGTTTTTGCTTCGGGCACCGCACGGCAAGAAAGACTGAAGAAAATGGCATCGGCTGCATCTTTTATACCCCTGGCGCACTGACATCAGGGAGTAGGCGACAGCAACAGACGCCGGACCTAGACTTTGGAATTCAGGCCGACTGCGGGTAGCCTGCCAGCAGGATAACCCTGCCGACTGCAGGTAGCCTGCCAGCAGGATAACCCAACTGTAATGACTGCAACAGTGAAACGCGATGAACATCTCCTTGATTTGTATACCTACACCTATTAAGGCAGCAGCCCTGAAGATACACACTGGATGAACACTTGCCATACTACTAGTACCAGCACATATGTACCAAGGCCTCCACAACTTATGGGTGACAAACATTCCAAAGCCTGCACTTCAGCCAAGAGGCAGTATAATTTTTTTTTTCCTGGGGAGCTACTCTCCGTAACCACATAAGGAAATTAACTATGCTTAGTCAGAACATCACAGATACATAAACAAAAAACAAAGCACGCCAATAAGCACCAATAATTATACAACTACCACAACTGGTTACACCGCCAAAATACAACCACTCAATGCAAACCAAGCCAGTTAGGTGTAGCATGGTACTTGCACAATACTAGACTACTGAGACACTGTGCAGGACTACACCAAACTCCCAGATGCACACTCTCTTCACTTAGAAACAGTTCATGTTGTGATTCCGGTGGACTGGCCCAGTAATCAAGGAGCCTCAATCCTCACCACTAGAACCAGTAAGGGGTGTCCACATTGGAGTACACACACACAGTAAAGTACAATTTCCCTTATGAGCACGCAGAGATCACAGTCAGTCTGGGGCTGGTTTCTCCCTTTCTCTCCAAATCCCTAAGACGACTCCTCACTGGCACAGCTATAGGGTTCAGATCTCAGCCGAGTGGTCAAGCCAAAACCTTCAGCACCCTCTCTGTCCAACCAGTGTTTCGTGCCCCAGCCCAAGTAGCTGACAGACGCACACACAATTTATATACAACACACAAGACACTCCTGGGGAAGGCTGGCACAGGTTCACTATCTATGCCCCCTTCTGCCCAGACCATAAGGTAGTACCGACTTGCCACCAACCACCCTTATCAGCTACTATAAAGGCCCTTACCAAAGGGTGTCCAATTCTACTGTGCAATGTTACTGTTATCCAATTGGTAAGTGTGACTGAGACTTGAAGGCTATTTAGGAGTGGTCTATACAGTATCCCCAAATACATACAAATACCCTAACAGCTTAAATTATCTTTGCACAAAACAGCCACAGGTGAAAGGTTTTTATTATTTATTATTAAATATTTTTAAACACAAGACAATATTTATCAGTTCAACACAGTGACAATAGAGGGTTCAGAAATCGCAGGAAAATAATTTAAACAATATTGTAGGACAGTGACAAATATAGAAGACAGCTAGACTACTCTGGCTATATTCCTATCTAGCTCTAAGAGAAATACTAAGACCTAAATAACTTTACTTACAGAACAAGGAGCAGTGCTGGTGAGTTAACAGGTATGAAGACAAATACAAAATGCCATACTTTAAACTGATAATGCACATTACTGCGAGTCATTTCAGATTACATCATTCTTGACACTTTTGCTCAAGTTTCCCATGCTCACATAACTTAAAATTTAACATTTCTTTATAATCTGCACCTGCCAGGAAGCCACAGCAATAAAAAAAAAAAGACACTTTACATGTGAAACCTAGTAATTATCTCTGCCCTAGAAAAAATTTCTAGCTGCAAACATTCTGTCTCTAGCTTGAGATCACACACAGTGGTAAAATCCTTTGCTTATCAGCTTTCTTCCAGCAGGGTGAACTGTGGTTACACTTTTGAAGGTCAGAACATAACACAGTTTTCTTACATGTGTCAAACAAGCCTGTGGATCATATTAATATTTACAAGGACAGAATTATTTACAAAATTCTATCTAGCTAGACTGGCAGCCTTCACACATGTATACACAACTTTCAGCCGCATACTTTGCTAGTGATAGTGCAACATAAAGAGTTGATAAATACATATGTCGATGTAACTGCAAGAAAGAGACTAGTACACAAACACTCAAGTTTCATGAAACTCCAAAAACTAGTACCTTAATAAATCACAGGATTTGAAGACAGAATCATTAAGCGTGTATTCAGTCTGTCAAGTACTTTTGATGTCCTGTGCTTTCCTCATGGAGTGAATTTGTTGAGCATGTAATGTACTTCCTAATACACAAGTGTTTTATCATCTGTCTTAGGGGAGAAGGGTCTAAGGAGGAAGAAACTCGGCTACAGCTAGATCCTCTGACAATTCCACTGACCATCTGTGCTGCTGTCTGGAACACTTCAAGGCTGCAGGGCCAAAAGGGACACTACTTCCCATCAAGATCTGTGGTACTGCAAGCACCAATGGTATCCTGTCGGTAAAGGTTGACCAAGCACTCCAGCACAAACAGCCAAGCTTGACAGTGACCGTCACAAACAGAAGAGAAGTCACTTGTACTAATCAGTGTTAGCGTCAACAAACTGCTGCAGCCACAGGTACCAGAACCTACAGGGCCCTGAAAGACTGGAAAGCTGAGGAGTCAATTCTGAAAGAGTGCCGAGGGCACTTGTGCCAGAACTGGTAATCTGCCCCAAAAACCTGATGGAATGATAAGTGGCATCAGAACAAACATCGGATACCAACAACATGACTGACATGAAAGACATCAGAAAGAACTGCGGTCATGAGGTAGAATCACGACAGCTAACAATCACAGGGGTGAGCATGACAAGACTGAAAAGAGCTGAGGAACCTGGCAGAAGGTGTGGAAGATGCAAGTCTGTCAAGCGCCACTTTGGATAAAGATGAAACTAGTCATTCCCATGCAACATCAGAAGATGGTCCTCCACAACACTGACTGGCAGCTTGGTTAAGAGCAAACAAACAGCACCATATTCATCTAGTTTCAGTTTCTTCAGCAGAAGAGAAGCAAAGTCCTTTAGAGGAATGGTTATTGTCCTCTTCCCTCCTTTTTAAGAGCTCTCCCCAGTTTCCTTCACAACTCAAGGGTTTGAAAACCCATATCCAGATTCTTAAGAGGTAGAAGGCTCTTTAACTCAACAAACTTCACTATCTGGAGTAGTACACCGATTACAAAAGACCATCTGCAAGCACCACCTTGGTGAACACAATCACAAAAACGGAAAAAGTTTTAAAAAAATGGAGTAATCACAGCTGGTACAGAATCTCAGACAACGGAAACAATATGTAAATATTAGAGTAGAAAAACAAAATTTTATCTAATTCTAGTAGTAAATATGACAAGGAAACAGCTGGTGAGAACAGAGGACAAACGTGATGCAGAGGAGGAGGGAGTTAGGTGATGGTCTATTGGAAAAACGTTTGCAGTCAGATTTTTGATGGATGAGTCTTTTGAGTTGTGTTCTGAAAGTGACAAAAGAACAGACTTAAGGTGAGGAGGAAGGGACTGACAGACTTTGGGTGCAAGAATGGAGAATGAATAGTCGGTAAAGTGTAGACTGGTTTGGAGTGCTTGGAGTGAGGAAGTTAACTTGGAGAGGCTGTGAGGGTTCAAGGGGGTGGCTGTATTATAGGGTTTGGCTGCAAAAAAAGGGGAGGGGAGGGACTGGAACTGACGTGACAGATTTCATTTTCAAAGGACTGTCAAGTGGTGAGGTTTTATACACACTATCTATACTCGAAATTTTGGCTACAATGAGGAGCCCTTATTCAAGTTGAGTAGAGAGGACCCCTTTGCTTATTTGTAATCTCTAGCTGGTCTGGAAAGAAAGGGAGATATTTACCAGGACCTGGTGGGGGGGGGGGGGGGCTGATCTTTTTCCTGTTGTTTTTAAATACGGCTTTGCAAGTCAATTGACCGGGCTAGCCGTAAACCCAAGTATTTAAAAAAATTGATCATTTCTACTGGGGAACCATTTAGATGTGGCCTTGTGAGATTTTTAGGATTTTTTTTTAAACTTTCTTTAGAAGCAATCTTCAAGGTTAGCCTTCACTTACCAAACTATATTAATAAAAGGCACTACAAGCAATGCAATCCTGTTAGAAATGCCCTGGGCCAAAGCATGCAACTCCATAAATGCCAGTCATTAGGCAGAATTTTATATATGCAAGAACCACACTACCATTTTACTGTCTATACTAACACTTCTCAAAAACATGCAGGGGAAAATGTTGCTAGAGTGCAGTTAAAATATACATAAATAACATTAATTTACCTTTTAGTCTTGAGTCAAGAATAACTCTTCAGGATGTGCAAAACATTTCCTCTTATTTAAATCCACTAGATGTCAGTGTTGGGAGACTGCCTTCACAAAGTTTTCAGATAAGTCGCACCAAGCACCAGGAATACACAGTTTTTATTTCATTTGATAACATGCATGCAGAATTGTGACGTTTCATATTAGTTAACAAATAGGGTCCCTGCAGACCCTTGTGCTTCTCACAGTGCTGGACGTGAACACTTAACCATGTTTTTAGCAACAATAATGTTTTAGAAAAACACAAGCCACCTGGCTTGGCAACCAGTCTTGGTTTTGACCTTGTATACTTCAGTACCAGTCCATGCTATCTCCCAACATTCCTTGTAACTACCCATCGCAGCCTGGGAAGGTCAGAGCTCACATAAAACAAAATCTCTTTCGGACTGTGTTCTTTCCTCCCTTCCTAGGCATTCCAGAATCAGACACTGTAGCTAACAGAAACATCCCTTCACCCCTTTAACACCTTTCTTTACCTTCAGTCATCTGTTAATACACTTGCAGCTTGATATTAGAATTCAGTTGTAAAACACTTAGAACTACAATAACATTTATGGTTTGCATAACTATACATCTACAGTGGACATAAAAAGTTTACACACCCCTGTTGAAAGGTTTTTGTGATAAAAAGGAGACCACAATAAATCATTTCAAAACTTTTCCCACCTTTAATGTGACCTATAACCTGTACAATTCAATTGAAAAACAAATCTGTTAAGGGAAAAATATAAAAATAAAAAATGTACAATAAACTGGTTGCATAAGTATGCACACCCTTAAACTAATACTTCGTTGAAACACCTTATGATTTAATTACAGCATACAGTCTTCTTGGGTACACACCTGCCATCAATTAAAGAGACTCTGATTAACCCAAAATAGTAGGACTTAACATTTACTCAGTTGCCTGCTGCAGCAAAAGCCATGGTTCACAGAGAGCTTACAAAGGTCAAAGGGATCTCATTGTTGAAAGGTTATCAGTCAGGAGAAGGGTACAAAAAAATTTCCACAGCACTGGATATACCATGGAACACAGTGAAGACAGTCATCAAAAAGTGGATAAAATATGGGACAATAGTGACACTGCAAAGAACTGGATGTCTCTCCAAAACTGATGAAAAGACAAGATGAAAACTGGTCAGGGAGGCTGCCAAGAGACCTACAGCAACACTGAAGGTGCTGCAGGAATTTCTGGCAAGTACTGGTTGTGTACTACATGCGACAACAATCTCCCATATTCTCCATATGTCTGGGCTATGGGGTAGGGTTGCAAGACGGAAGCCTTTTCTTACACAGAAAAAACATCCAGGATGGCTAAAATTTGCAAACATCAAGTCTCCCAAAAGCATGTGGGAAAATGTGTTATGGTCTGATAACACCAAGGTTGAACTTTTTGGCCACAATTCCAAAGGAGTGTTTGGTGCAAAAACAAAAATTTGCATCACCAAAAGAACACCATCCCCAAAGTGAAGCATGGTGGTGGCAGTATCATGCTTTGGGACTGCTTTTCTTCAGCTGGAACTGGGGCTTTAGTCAAGGTGGAGGGAATTATGAACAGTTCCAAATACCAGTCACTTTTGGCCCAAAACCTTCAGGCATCTGCTAGAAAGATGAAGAGGAATTTCAGCTTTCAACACGACAATGACCCCAAGCATACAGCCAAATCAACAAAATAATGACTTCACCAGAAGAAAATTAAAGTTTTGGAATGGCCCAGCCGGTGTCCAGACCTAAGTCCAATAGGAAATCTGTGGAGTGACCTGAAGAGGGCTGAGCACAAGAGATGCCCTCACAATCTGACAGATTTGAAGCGTTTTTGCAAGAAAGAGTAGGCAAATATTGCAAAGTCAACATGTGCCATGCTGATAAGACTCCTACCAAAGAAGACAATGCTGTAATTAAACCAAAAGGTGCTTCAACAAAGTATCAGTTTAAGGGTGTGCACACTTATGCAATCAACTTATTGTACTCTTTTTAGGTTTTATATTTTCTCCCCTAACAGATTTGTTTTTCATATGAATTGTACAGTTAAAGGTCAGTTTAAAGGTGGGAAAAGTTTCAAAATGATTTATTGTGGTCTCTCTTTTTATATCACAAAAACCTGTCATTTTAACAGGGGTGTGTAAAGTTTTTATATTCACTGCATACTACATATTTTTATGACACAATTAAACAATACATTTGCAAAGAAACTAAGTTGATATGTATTTTGTGAATAATCATGAGAAATATTTTTTTTCCAACATATCCCCCTCTGACACCATTAGTGTCATACAATACACAATTATAATTTTATTTTTTTTTTAATTTGATAAAATATGCTTCAGCATCATAATATTAATCATCTGCAGTGACTGAATTTTCATTCATCTTAAGTTCATCATTAGGTACAAGTGGCATTTTACACAGGTACGATTAAACACCGATTATAGCTTTTAGAAGAGAAAATATTAAAACAATTAAAGGAGTAATACCAATAACTGTAATGACACCTTGAAAGAGTTGTTTCCAGGTTAACAAATACACTGCCCAGCTATCCAAAAAGTGTCTATTGTTTATGTGCTGTCCAAATCTTTGGCCCTTTGCTCCACAAAATTGGCAATCTTTTCTTGTTCATCATTACAGTCACTGATATAAGAACTACTTCTACATGACCTCCCTTTTGCAGCAAGCATTAGATCAAGTGCCAATCTATTCTGTAACAACACAGCTTGCATTTCAGCCATTTCTTGATTAGCCATTCTAATGTGAAGTGAGGTATGGTTAGCCAACTCCTGAAGAATTTGAGCAAGCATTGTGATTTCAAGCACTGTCCTTTGCACTCCATACCAAAGAGTAAAAACTGAAAATACCTGCTCCGCCTAGTGGATTGCCCACTTATTTCTCAGTCTGCCTGCTGGAGAGTTCTCAAAATGTTGAAGAGAAGGAGTAATATAGCCTACAAAACAACATCCTGCCCAGTTTGTGAGTAAACAGGGGTAGGCACCATCACCACAAATGTAGCAACAATCCTCTATCAAGCCCATGCTATATCCCCAGTCATAAACTCTTTACAGTTAAAAAGCTAACACACATTTATGTCTATTGTCATTACATTTGCTGATCTCCACTGGCACAGTCCCATTTTTGGCACGTGACTTCTGGTGGAAAGCTGAAGTCACATTATGCCAGGTTAGGTGAGTACCACAGATTTTTTTCAAATGTTACCTGTGATGCAGAAACTGAAATCATGGGAATCCCTGCTCTGGAATGATGAGGTATACGCAAACACACCCAACAGTTTGTCACATTTTAAGTCCACAGAATACTGTTAAAGAACCAATAGGAAACTTTTTTTTTTTTCAACCAGGTTATAGAAGGAAACGGCAACAAAAACAAAGCAAAAGTATCTGTTATCACCGGATTTATCATGAAGTACTGTTTAAGTTGATTTTCCTTAATTCTTCACTGGGGCATATAATTCATGCTTCACACTTCTGTCTTCTGTCACCAGCAGTGATGATTCATCTGGGGCCCCTACACAAATCTTACAGTGGAAGGAGTGAATCTAGGTTGTAGTCCTGCACAGTGGACCCGCAGTCAAGGTACTGATACCTGGAAAGGGCCTTTCCACCTTGGGCTTAAACAGTTCCTATTCTGGAAGGTTTTTACATAAACCCAATTACCCAGCTGCACTTGGTGGCAGGGCTGGTCAGGAGATTGAGGAAGACCTTTTTTCCACAGTTTTGTGGTATGGCTGTAAGAGTTAGAGTTAGAGTCAATTTTATTTGAAACAGGGAGAGTAGCTGGAAGGGCCATGGGTGTTTTTATTAATATCTCATAGGGACTTGATTTCCTTGTAGAATTCAAAGTGTTTCTCATGCTCATCAGAGCGAAGGGAAATGTCTCTGGCCATTTAAGGTTTGTTTTAGCACAATCTTATTTTAAAGGGTCCTATTAACCCTCTCTACTAATCTAGATGATTGCGACAGTTACAGACAACGTAGCAAGAAATCTGGACAAAGTCCAGCTGTACATTAACAAAATATCCCCAAGGTGGTGTCGAGCATGTAGCCTTAATATTTGCTAACATACTAGTTATTAACATACTGAAGCATCTAAGAGGCAAGAAGAGTGGCACACCAGCTTTGGGTAATTTGATTAAATAAACCTATCTTACTTTTTTTTATTTCTCCAAGTCATTTAGGTTTCTAATACCATGACAGGAATGCACCCCATTCCCAAGTCAAAGTACGATTAAAGTTCATGAAATTAGTATTGTTGCACTCTGATGTCAGCCAAAAGTGCTCTTCGCAGCACCCGCAATGTGCCCAGTAATGACTCCTCCTGCAATTCGTACAGTTTTACATGAATTGGTAACATATCTAAATAAGATTGTAAATTCTTTTTTTTTTTTTTTTTACAAGTAATCTCCGTGGTATCCCCGAAGTCTCGGAACAACCCACTACAGTCTAGCGGGTCCAAAAACAAAACTGTAAGAAACTTCTCTGTGTGGAAGATTTTCAGTCCATATATTTCTAGTTAATCACTGTATATTAATCCGATCAGACAACAGTAGTAGAAGTAGCGAACGTAAACTCGTCTTAAGTCAAAACAAAACAAAAAGTAATAATAGAAAATATGTAATTGTACAGCATTACTAAGTATTCAAAAGTAATCCAAGCAAGGCAGGCAGTCTGTTTCCAGTCAAAAATCCTTTATTAAGTACACAGACAAGCGATCCAAGTAAAACAAAAATAGAGTAATAATTTCCTCACAAGCTTTCTAAATATATATATATACTTTTCATCAGGCATGGGATTGGTTTATTGTGCTGTAAAACAAAGTGTTATTGGTACACATGTTAAATTCACATCCCTTCCCCCATCAGTGTGACATTTGAGCTGGTTCTGCCCTACCTAGTAGCTGTCATAATAATATATAACCCTTATGTACTTTAAATACAATTTATAAAGATGTGGTACCTCTTATTTAACCAAATTATTAAGCAGATTATTAAGTCAGTGATTTTATCCAAGACAATATACTACATGGCTGGAAATATGTCAACCTTAGTTCATTTGGCAATCAAAAAATATATATAAATATACACATATACATTTTGCATGTAAAAATCAATTTCTATTTTCATAACCTATTGTTAACAAAGATCACTTTCATCCTTCTAGACTTCTTCAGGTCTGTGTACAAGAACCCTAAAAACCTATATAATTGTATAATTAGTTACTATTGTTATTCCACATAATTTTGAATAAAGTGGAAAAAAGAACCAGAAAAAAAAATAAAAATAAGAAAAAAATGTATGCATGATGATGGAAACAAAATATACACTTAAATGTCAACTGATTTAAAATGGTATTTAAAACCAATTTGTAGAATCAAATAAAATAAAATACAATTAGGCATGTAAACAATGTGGCAATTTTCTAAGTTCCAGTGCACTTTTAATTGAACAGGAGTAGTTTAGTCCAGGCTTCCTAAAAGAGTTCAGCTTTAACTGCCACATGAGTTCATGTTTCTCCAGAATATTCGGGATGTCTCCTTCAAGATCACCCATGTCTATGCGATCCAGGATCTGGAACTTAAAACCTGTGTGTCTTTTATGAAGAGAAAGGCGTTTGGCTAGTGCATTATTTTTACATCCAGAGCAGATTTGACAGATGGCATGAAATCCTACGCTTGAGTTTATTTACAGTGTTGCCCACATAGAAGGCATCACATTCATTGCACTGTAATTACCTTTTTAGTGTTACAGTCACCCCTTGCACTGGTTTTAATTATCTTCTTTAAATAAGGGCAATAAAAACTATCACCTTGCTGTATAAATATACAAAATGTGCAATTAGTTTCACATCTTTTAGTGCTTTTCTCTCATGGTCTAGGTTTAAATTCAACAAAATTTCTAATGTTCCTGACCTTCCTATAAACAAATGATGGGGCTTCACCTAATTTCCTGTGACAATGTCCCAGTTTTCTTCAATAATATTCCATCATCATACATATTTTCTTATTTTTTTCCTGGTTCTTTTTTCCACTTTATTCAAAATTATGTGGAATAACAATACTAACTAATTATACAATTATATAGGTTTTTAGGGTTCTTGTACACAGACCTGACAGTCTAGAAGGACAAAAGCAATCTTTGTTAATAACAGGTTATGAAAATAGAAATTGATTTTTACATGCAAAATGTATATATTTATATATATTTTTTGATTGCCAAATAAACTAAGGTTGATATATTTCCAGCCATGTAGTACATTGTCTTGGATAAAATTTAACCAAATTATTAAGTCTGTGATAAGAGGTACCACATCTTTATGAATTGTATTTAAAGTACATAAGGGTTATATATTATGACAGCTACTAGGTAGGGCAGGACCAGCTCGAATGTCACACTGATGGGGGAAGATATGTGAATTTAACATATGTACCAATAGCACTTTGTTTTACAGCACAATAAACTACTCCCATGCCTGATTAAAAAGTATTATATACATATATATATATATATATATATTTTTTTTTTTTTTTTTTATTTAGAAAGCTTGAGAGGAAATGATTACTCTTTTTGTTTTACTTGGATCACTTATCTGAGTACTTAATAAAGGATTTTCGAATGGAAACAGACTGCCTGCCTTGCTTGGATTACTTTCGAATACTTAGTAATGCTGTACAATTATATATATTTTTTATTATTACTTTTTGTTTTGACTTAAGATGTGTTTACATTCGCTACTTCTACTACTATTGTCTGATCTGATTAATATACAGTGATTAACCAGAAATATATGGACTGAAAATCTTCCACACAGAGAAGCTTCTTGCACTGTTTTGTTTTAAGTTCTTTTTTACAAGACCCATTGCTCCTACTACTATTGGAACTGTCTGGGTAACTTTCTTCCACATGGCTCTCGTTTCTGCCTGCAGATCCAGGTATTTTAAGACTCTCTGTACGCAAGACACTGTGGTCACTGGGTGTGGCGATTTCAATGATCAATGCTATATATATATATATATATATATATCCCATTTTCTAGCATCTATCTTTTGAACTGTTGGTAATGGGTGATCCCATGGGATACAAAACTGCATAATTTTCTAGGATTCTTTTGTCTCTCATGTTTCCCGTGTTTTTCAGCCACTTCGATATCATGTTTGCACAGCCTCTAGTCTCGTCACATTATTATGCCTATGAGTATACAGTCCCTCTGCCATCAGTGTGTCGCAACCAGCAACAAGGTGCGTGACTGTTTCCAATTCGGTTTTAAAAAACCTACATTTGTCCATTTCTCCCAAATGTTCAATGGACTTTGTAAACCAGCGTGTATGCAGCCCACTATCTTGGGCTGCCAATATTAAACCTTTCATTTCATCGTTTGAGTTTGTCTCTCCATAACCATTCCTGAGTTTGTTCTTGATCAACATGAGGCTCTTCCAGAGGTGTTCTATACTTGCAACTATATTAATGTTTTTTCCACATTTCTTGCCTTCTCATCTGGTCCTTCACCTTATATTCGTGATTTTATTTTTTTGGGACATTCAGTTGTTGCCTGGTTTTTATCCACTTCTGATATGATTTCCATTCCTGCTGGACATCAACATGCTTTTGCTAAATTAAGTAGAGACATCATCTTAGATTTATTCTACTCACAAAACCTTCACTACATTTGAGAGGTCAGTAGATGTGTGGAGTCCCATGACTTCAGATCTATACATGTAATCAATTTCAAGGAGGCCCATCCCTCCTTCAGAATGGGGAATATATAATCTTTGTTTGTGTCTTTCGGCTTTTCCCTGTTAGGGGTCGCCACAGTGGAACTCCGGTCCGCTAATGATTGGTAGTTGATTTTTATGTGCCAAGTTACCAGCCCTGATGCACAACCTTCAACGAAGGTACGCCCATTCACGCACTGAGAATCGAACCGGACAGCGTCTTACTGTGAGGCATACACTGATTTTTATAAGTTAGCTATTTGGTGAGCATGAAGTATCCTTCTTGTTTTAAATATCCAATCAAACACTTTTTGGGGCCAGTCAATCACTCCAAAACTATACATTAGGACAGGAAGAGCAAACTGATTTACAGCTTGGATCTTGTTCCTAGAGGTCAATGCTGTTCTCAGGATTAATTTAAGTCTTCTAAAGTACTCTTTACTGAGTTTTATTCGCATTTGTTCATGTTTTATTGCTGTTCCTTCATCAGTTCCCCAAGTATTTATACACTCCCTCTTGCTCATTCCCCAAGTATTTATACACTCCCTCTTGCTCAAGTTCTTTTTTATCACATTTTTGTCCCAAACAGTGGTTCTCCTGATGTTGCATTTTTCCTTTTTTAAAGGTTGCTTTTGCACATTTATCAAGACCAAATGACATTCCAACATCATCTGAAAGTTTTGACAACCTGCAGCTGTGCTTTCAGTTCCTCATCTGATGAGCTATACAATTTTAAATAATCAACAAATCAAAAGATGAGAAGTCATTAGACTTTGTTGTTTTCTAGAAGCCACATTGTAGCCAAAGCGTAAACTGCTAAGTAAACAGCTTAATGGATTAATGGCAAGGCAGAATAGCAACAGTGGTGAGTCACCCGGGAATATCCTCCTTTGAATTTTTATCCCTGGGACAATAATCTGTCCTTTATCATGGCTTAATTGCAAAGTGGTCTGCCATTGTTTCATGGTTACTGTAATGTAGTCCATGTAGGGTGTAGCTTAAACAATTTTAAGCACTCTTATCCATGAATGTGGGAGACTATCAAATGCTTTTTTGTAGTCAATCCATGCCATGATTTTTTCCCCTTCTTACAGTTGTCCACTATACTTTTAACAACAAATGATCCTTTGTTCCATAAGACTTTCTTTTATTGCCCTTTTGTTCTACTGCCATAACTGAGTTTTCTTCTAAAGGACTATAAACTCTGTCGGCGTCAATTTCCATGTGTAGTTTATAGTTTATTGGTCTATAATTTTTTTGGGTAGCTTGCAGGTTCACTCTTAAGTAAGAGCATTGTTTTTCCTGTTAACCAGTGCGGCGTCTGTTCGGGGTGCTCATATAAAAAGTTCTTACTCATGGATAAATCCTTGTGCAAAGAAGTTAATACTTTAAGCCAAAAGTTAGGTACTGCATCTGGGCCTGGGGTTTTCCAGTTAGAGGCTTTTCTTAACTTGGTTTCAATCTCTCTGGCTATTTCATTCCATTTCATATCCTGTACCTTTAAACTTCTTATTCTTTCTTTTACTTCCTCTATCCATTTAGCATCTTTTGTTATGTTCCACAGGATCTTCATAGATACTTATCCAAATGGATCTATTTCTTCTGTTTTGGAGGTCATTTGATTCCTTTTACCTTATTTCCCAATTCTCTATAAATTTTTTTTGGATCATCAATAAATTGCTTATTTTGTACTTTTCCTTTACATTTATCTTCATACCTTCTAAGTCTTTCCGCCGGTGCTAAAATTTTGTTCATTTACAATAGTACATGTTAAATCTTGGTCTGTTCTAACACTGCACATTGCTTTTATCACATTATCTTTCTTAGTATTTTGTTGATCTATTCCCTCTTCTATAATCTAACAATGACACTTTTGTCTTAGCTGCTTTATAGTTTTCTCCATTCAATATTTCCATGATGGTATTCGCTTTCGCCCTTTCCATTCCCTCGCTACCCTGTGTTCCTGTGGCAGAACTTTACCAGTTATTAAATTTACCAGCACAGTAATATATACGGTTTGCTACTGTTATATCGCATGGATCTCTATGGACAGTCCTTATTACTGCGTTCATTTGTTTTCTCAAACTTCTGACTTTTGGGGGTTTATTACCCCTCTGCAGTCTATTTCTTTCATTGATCTTGATATATCTAGGTCTACTAAATCAAGCAACTCTTCTCTCAACTCATTCTTCCAAACTAAGGGCACAACCCTTATCTTCTGTTTCCTGCAGGCATTCTATAGAAGAATGTACAGCATCTTCCTGTGACACATTCTCTTCAACTTCATCCAGTGCCATTTGTTGCTCTACCATATGGAAACTCATTGGCCTATCACTCCTCAACATTGACTGCACCAGTTTCCTGTTCCTTCCTTTGTTGTCTAGCTTCAAGTGGACGTTTATACTTGTTTCCTGTAGAAGGCTCCAAAATACCTTGATATGGCACCTAACCAATTGCTTCCTGTTCCACTGGTTTCCTCATAATTTGGATATCCATTGCTCTATCCTGTTGTGGTCCTTTCTGCATTTGATTTTCTACACCAAATCTTCTCTTTGCAGCTGCTCCATAACCTCAGTTTCTATTTCTTTGACTTCCCCATTACTAATCTCTTTCTCTACTTTACCTCTTAATCTCCTTATTTTTTGTATTGTAAAGTTTTCCATATCCGGATTCCTTTGCCTGTACTTCTCTTCGGTGTTGCTCTTTTTGTATTGTGTTAGTTTTGCTTTCTCCTTTGCATAAATATTTCACCATATTAAATCTCTTTTTCTTTCCCCTGTCCATATTTCTTCTTCACATGTCTCCTGATCTTCTTGCTTTTCCTTACTCTGGGGACTCACTCTATCATCTGTGTGACTTCTGCTTTACTAATCTTCTTTTCCACATTACATCTTTGTGCTATTAAATTTTTTTATTGTGAAATTGTCCATATCTGGATGCTTTTGCCTGTATTTATCCTTGAATATTTTTGAAACTGCCTTCTCTTGGCTTTCTCCTTTGCATAAATATTGCACCATATCAAATCTCTCTTCCTCTGCCATGTCCATATTTCTTTTTTATATTTTTCAAACATCTCTAGGTTTATTTTTTTATATTTTCACACTTCCTCAGATGCTTCTTTTCTTCTTTTTCCAAACGGGTCAAAGTTTCTTGATCTGTATAAATGTTTTTCAAAAATCTGTTGTATTAATGAACACAAATGTTTATTTGAAGCTTCTGACAGTTTTTCTTGCGGAAGTAATTTTTCTTTCCTCTAATTTCTCTCAGTCATTTTGCATATCTTGTGTCTGGAAATTCTGTGTTTTTTACATAATCGTAACAATACATAATTTCTTTCTTATCATCAATAGTCCACCCTATAGTCTTTATGGCTCTTCTTTGGCCAATCAATTTTTGTGGACTGCCGCTTCCTTCTACACAAGGGGGGGCCCACCTCCCCCCGGAGGTTGCCTAGCCCCATTGTAGGAATGTTTCCATATTTTGAAGAATCTACACAGTCATTTTTTCCAGTCCTGGCACCAGTGCGCCTACCAGGATTGGGCACTTTTTTATCCTGGGTCTTATGCACCCAGCTATTTTTTTTGTTTTGGACTTCTATCCATAATATATGCAATATAAATACAGTCTATACATCAGTGTAGTCTTAGTGAGATTTTGTAAAAAAAAAAAAAAAACAGGGTCCACTTGGTGAAGGTACTCAAGGCTTGAAAAGTCAGCAAGCAAAGGACAGTAGTGCTGAAACTGCATTCCGCCTCCAAGACCTTGGGACCCCTGTCTTATCTTTATGGGCTGGTAAATGATATGACTGGTGGCGCCTGCTACCAGGTAAAAGTAGCAGGCGCCACTAGTCGGGGGTCCAGTTGTCACCATAAGCCATTGACAGATTTGCTGCATCCATCCTTGAGCCACCCATGAACTTCTCTCTGTGATACTTCAGCTTGAAAAACTGACACCATTAGATTTTTGCAATAAAACTACATGTAATTTACACAAAGTCCTTTAGCAGCTTGATCTGCCAAATTATTTTCTTTTGACATAGTATCTATACCCTTTTTATGGGCACTCCATTTTAACAACAAAAATGCAAGTCCTTCCTAGGAGAAAGCAGATAAATTAGCCATACACACAATCATGCTCTACTATCCTCAGCAGTTGATAAAAATGCAGAATTTAGAACAGAACAGCATATTAGAGAAACAGATGGATTAGAAAGAAGTGCACATTCATATTTAGTTAGATGTGCAGTCAAGAGGGGCTGAGTTTTATTTTATGAAAGAAAGATGATACAGAATGAGGGACAGCTACTATAAGATCCTATCCTGAGATATTAAATGACAAAAATAACATATCCAAGGGAACCATAGCTGTAATTTTTCTTTCAACACTTTGTATCCTTTTCTGCAAGGATAGTTAAAAGATGTAGGGTATTTTGCTAACACAGTTGAAAAGAATCAGATGCTATTAGTAAATTATTTACATATTGCACCAACACAGACCCACCTGGAAATGTCACATCTTACTTGAGAAAATAATGAAAGAGATTTAGTGTATCCTTATGGCAACAGTGACAGTGTATACTGCTGTTCCCTAGTAAAAACAAACAGACTTTTAAGGTGGATAGGTATAGAAAAGAATGCTGAACAGAGATACATCACAGAAATAGGTCTCCCTAGCAAATTTACCAGTGCAGTAGTACTTAAAAGAAATGGGTATAACAGTAGCATTTGTTACCCCAACTGCCTTTACTTTAATTTTGATACTTGTATTGGACGTAACTTTTAATACAGACCTACTGGCTGCAGTGTCCACCAGGATAGGTATTTTTTTCTTGCCTTAACATAGGGTCCCTTTTGATCTATTGGCAGCAAAGCGTCCAGATTTAATTTTTGTTTTATTACTCCAGTATAGTCAGTATGGTGATTTGCAGCACTTAAGGACTTAAGTCTTTTTCCTGCCAGTCTATAAGCACTCACTTTGATTTTGTACAGGGTTTACAAACCCTGCACGAAAGCAGCTGCAATAGCTGGTTCAGCTTGTTCTTTTGGGTCTGGTATTTCTGAATCTCTAGCAAACACTGCTTTTAAGATGACTCAAATAATCTGCAGGGTCTTTTTCTTAGACCAATTAGTCCTAATTTAACACACCTTTGTAATTTAAACAATGCTATCTTTTTACCTACTAGCACATTTCCTGTGAGTAAAATCTGTTTTAGCCTTTTTAAGTAACTTGTCTTATTTTAACTACCCAACACATCTGGTTTAAATCTGTCAAAGTATTATAGTTTAATTCCTTCTTAAATCTTAATGGATTTTTTTAATATTTAGAAAACCTTTAGACATAGTATGCAAATCAGTATTACCCCCCCAAATTTTCTAAGAGGTGCCAAAAGACCCTTTCCAGAGGCAATAGCTTCTTGTCCTACCCTATCATGAGAGTGCTTACGATGAGCCACAGGAGTGTCATATACTAATGCTCTTGTTGAAAGGTAGATGCTTGTTGAGAATGACTTTTTGACTGCATATGCCTGTTCTTAAGATGAGTTGAACAGGAGAACTAGGTTCAGATGCAACAGTACCATGCGGACCTTGTGTTCAAAATGAAGTCTGAGAAAACAGAATCTTGTACAGGAGCCACCCATACACATACATATGGGGGGGAGGATAGGGGGTAGTAGATACTGGAGGACTATTGTCCTGTCTAGAAGTCTCTGCTTTTTGACCACCCCCCCCCCCCAAACCTGCCAAAACAGGATAAAGGGATCCCTTGCTACTTGGCTATACGGTCTTCTTAACCTCTTACCTGTTGAAGCAATTTCTTATTTCCATTCTGTAACTCCCTTAATACAGACTCCTTTTTTCCAAGAATAAAATACTAACATTTGTTCCCCGCTTACTTTTGTCTTTTCCAAAATATCCTTGTTTTATTAATATCCTTATCAAAAAGTTCCATTTAATTGAAATACTATACCACAGCAATTTTTAGTAAGCTGAAACCACTCATGCAAATACATCCAACTTTTAGCCATAATTAAGATACATAAAATATCCAGGCGTTTTCCTATTCAGGGATTTGATCCTGCTTATTTATCTTTGTTCCCATTTATTTCCTAAGACTTACCTTATAGATTCTGGCAATTTAGCTATATCAATCCACACACTATTCAGGGAGGGAAAGAGTAGGTATTTTGTCATCACACAGTCACACCTATGTCCCAACATGCTGTGGGCTCAAACTTGATTTACCAGTACACACACACACACACACACACACACACACGTCTCAATATGCTACAGGCTCATGAATTTGAATTAACTCTACTTTTAACTTCTCTCTCTTCAGTCATACATTACATAACAAAGACATTAATTGTACATTAAAGCAGCACAAAGCAACAGTCATGCCTCTTACCTTTTTGACCTGAGGGTGCCACCCTCGACAAGGCACCTTCTTACCATTTTTGTTACATGTGCACGCACATTCTTGTGGGAACCTCCCACTACTACTTTACATATACCCAACAAGCCCAGCACAGAACGTTCTTCTGTAAATTCCACACTGTTTTGTATGGAAAAGTCAAAGATTCATATACTTAACTATTGAGGGTGTGCAAACATATTAAACTAGAAATGGGAAAACTGATTTGTGAAAAAAAAAAATCCTCTACCTTTTAGAAAACGGCAAGTAAAAGTAATAGTAGAAATGTGTTTATTCTACTGTTAAATGAGTAAATTGGCTTATTAAGTGTACGAAGTATACTGTTTTATTGAATTAAGTTTATGATGTATACGGTTTTGTTGAATGACTGGCTTTGCTTTCTAAGTATACGTTTACTGTTTTTGTTGAATGACCTGAGTTGCTTGTTAGGTGTATGGTGTTTACTGTTTGTTGCATAAAGTATATCCTTGTAGTTCCAAGTGTTTTACAACTTACTGCTCGGGAATGGAGGAAAGAACACAATGTGAAAGGGATTTTGTTTTATGTTAGCTACATTCCCAGGGTGTTTATCCACCACGTGTCATTCATTCCACAATGCTCTGTAGCAAAACCAAAGTTCAGATCCGAGTCAAGGCACCAAAATGTTAGAGTGTGTGGTTAAAATATAAACATTAAATTTACCTTTTAGTATTGAGTCAAGAATAACTCTTTAGGTTGCGCAAAACATTTCCTCTTATTTAAATCTACCAAATGTAAGCACTGGGAGACTGCCTTCACAAAGTTTTCAATCATTCTCACAAAGCAAATGAAATAAAAACACAAGTTTTATTTGATTTCTTATCAGTAACATGCATGCAGAATTTTGTCATTTCATATTAAACAGGTTTTCTGCAGACCCTTGTGCTTCTCGCTTAGTGCTGCACATGAACACAACCATATTTCTGGTTAACAATGTATTAAAAAAACAAGCCACCTGGCCTGGCAACCAGTCTTGGTTTCTGACCTTGTATATTTCAGTACCAGTCCATGCTATTTCCAACATTCCTTGCAACTACTCATCCAAACCTAGGAATGTCAGAGCTAACATAAAACAAAATCTCTTTCACGTTGTGCTCTTTCCTCCACTCCTGAGCATTCCAGAAACAGACGCTGTAGATCACTGTAACATCCCTTAACCCCTTCCGCACTTTCTATCAGTTAATACACTTGCACCTTGATATTAGAATGCAGTTGTAAAACACTTAGAATTACAAGTATCTGTCTTGCATAACTATTACAGCTACACTACATACCATTTTTGTTAACACAATTTGTGAAGAAAATGCAAGTTAATATGCATTTTGTGAAGAATAATCAAGAACAATACATTTTTTCACTAATAAAGTAAACACACAGCAAAAATATAGTAATTCTGGTCCTATTCTAATGCTAGAGATGGAGCATGCTGGCATTGCAACTACTTGAAAAGGCATGGCAAAAACGCTGAGGCCTAAAGAGAAGAAACCATTAACAGGAAAAAGGTTTGGTTTGACCTTGCAATTGTAACTCTAGTAAATATGACAAATGATCTAACACAGAAACGAGTCGAACTGAAGGGTCTTTCCTCCCAACAGCCTGAGGCTACTTCGTTGCAAGCCATACCTCTCAACTGTCCAGATTTTCACAGAATGTCTAGATTTTTGCCTCATATTTTAGTCTTTTCATCATACAAGTTGTGGTTTACTGTCAAATCACTAAGGTTTAAAGTCATTAACATGCATTTGAGTTTCAGACTTCATATCCTTCAGAAAACACATGCCAACATAAACACTGTTATTCTAGCAACTTTCTACAGTTCAGAGCAAGATTTAAAATCAGCCATTTTTGGGCCCTGCTCCCTCTTATTTTTCTGGGATTTGTCCAGATTTCTTATGCTAACAGGTTGAGAGAGATGTTGCAAGATCACAAAATGGCAAAAAAAGATCCAGAGAAGCTGGGCTCAACATGGAGCATAGCTAGGTAAAGGGGGAGAGAAGGAGCCTGGGGGATTTCAGATTCCAAGTTGAAGTTCTTTAGCTCTAGTCCTACTGGTCGGAAGATGATGGACCCAACTAGTGCCAGAACATTAAAGTTTGGTACATTCAAAAACACTGGAAAAAATGTCACAGCAAGTTATTAATGTAGACATTTCTAAGAATGGACATTTCAAGACAACAATCCCAAGAAAGGGGACTTTATGTTTTGACAAATAGTACATTTCTGCATGTTTAAAATAAAATGCAATAACAAAAGGACCCATCTTTGCCATGCCAGGAAAAAACAGACAGAGGAAATACTGCATTGCCGACAGGGGCAGTGGCCTCAATGAACTGGCATCTTTGAAGCCCTTGTTGAAGAAACGTAGAATCCCTAAATAAATCATACAGTGTTTTTCTCATTATTTGATTTATTTTTATTATTATTTCTTTATATGTAGACACACAGTTCTTTTATTAGCATTTTTGTAGGTATACATTTATTATAGATGATTTATATGTTTTATGTATAGTTTTTAGTACACATTTACATCTTTGAATATACTGTGTTTTTAAGGAACTTCCATGTGTTAATTACTGCTGCTACATGACTGGAGGTTTTGAATTTAATTCCAGTATATATATATATATATATATATATATATATATATATTTTTTTTTTTTAAAGGTCTGAAGAAGCTCTGATGCGAAAGCGCTTACCTCGTACTTGGATGTGAATAAAATGTTTTTATGAAAGAGGACGTTATTAGTATTTTTGTTGCTTTGGTCGCTCCTTTGCTGTCTATATATTTGACTTTGGTTATTTCATTCGTGAGCAACAGAGCGTTTGCCCAGTGAATTATTCCATATATTTTTCTGGTCTTATTGTGTATTTGTGTTTTAATCCATGGGGACATGGCCACAGATTCTTCGGTGACAGTGGAATTGGACTATAACCCGGCCAGAAGTGGCAGGTTTGAAACGATACTCTCAGAACATTTTACTAAATATTTGGAGAAGGAAAGTTGCTATGGCAACTAGATATGAATGACGCCATTGGCGAAGATGTCACTACTGCGACCCAGGAGTTTGAAGAACTGCAACGACATATGGAAGGTATAGAACGGGATTTTCTAAAATTGAAGAGGTTACAACTACAACGACAACATTTCGAATACTGTTTAGAGAAAAAAATTGTTCCCTGTGGTCTGCCCACTCAAGGATCGCAACGTCCTGAACTTTTGACCAGATGGCAACAATTAAACCTTGAGGTAAGCGCCAAATATATGCGTTTACTAAATGAGTTTTTTAGTCCCGATGAGGACAAACTAAGGAAAAATCTAAGACAGAAACAAGATCTCTTGTTTAAAAAACATTCTAGAGAGATTTTGAATCCGTTACTTGAGAGTGTACTTGATGGGGTAGCCGTTTTGAGAGAAAACTATTACAGCAAAAGAAGACGAAAATTATAAGGGACTGTAATGACTTCAAAATGGGCCATGTCTTCCTATGGTCTCGAACAGGACAGTCCATTGACAACAAGGTGAACCATAGAGTTCAGATGGCTGGTGAAGAGGCGGTGACTGACTATGTGCATTTGTTGACTGTCAATAGAACCGCCAGTAATGGCGAAGTTGCAGCTGTTGTTAATGGAAATAATAATGGGTCTGTGTTAACTTCCAGTGATGTGGACACTATTGCCCTGGTTGACAGTCGAATAGTCGATCTGAACCTTGCTCAAATAAGCAGGCTTTTAAGAGCATGAATGATACATTGTCTGTTGATAAGAATTCGACCACTGTGTCTAAACAAATGAGGCAGAATCTTTATCCGAATGTGGTTGTTACTAGTAATTCTGATAATAATAAAGCAGATATGGTTGTGCGACCTAAAGATAAGTGTATTGTTAATAACCTTAATATGGAATACCTCCCTTGTTGATGGTCCTTTGGGTGATCTCCCTTTTCCCCTACCCATCAGGGTGGAGCGATCTGGGAGATGGACCAGGTCCATGAGCAGGGGACGTCAGAATAGGAGGTTTTCAGGGGAGTACAGTCAACATCAAACCCTGAAGAAAATGTGGGGGAAAGTACCCAGTCATTGATATTGAATATTTCATCTTATGATATGAACCCACATGAACTCAGTGTTTTATGTATGGGTCTGACATTTATTCCATCTTGCAATAGTAAATTAACTGATACTGTTTTGGATTTAAAAGTTTTTTGCAGGAATATCATGCTGCGTTACCACTATGGTAACATTAATTCAGAGATGAGCATCGTCCCTCTTAAGAAACTCAGCACTTTTACCCCTTTGAATCATCCTCTAGTTGAGGCATATATGAAGTTGACTGAGGATGATATTTATAAATACTATGATGAATGTGGAGGTGTTCCCAGGAGTGGGATGAAGTTTAACCTCACTTTCAATGAAAGGTATGCCTTAAAAAGTTTGAAGCAGAATCAGCATATCATAGTAAGACCAGCTGATAAGGGGGGTTTGGTTGTTGTAATGGACAGTACACATTATTTTGAAGCCATGGAAGGGATGTTGAGTGATGTTGGCTTTTATCATAAAATAAAAGTCGAAGATGTACATAAGTTTATCACTGAAATTAAGAATTCTGTTCAGGAACTCTTTCTGGGGCAACTAGTGTCAGAAGAGACATTCAATTTTTTTGGATATCGGATCCCCTGTTTCCCGTTATACAAGGACTTCCGAAAGTCCATAAACACCAGTATAATCCACCCATGCGCCCTATTGTGTCAGGAGGTGGATGGATTACAGAACCCTTATCGGTATTTGTAGAGAAGCATCTCAGACCAATCAACTTGAATAGAGTTGTGCTTAGGGATTCAAAGCAATTTCTCTTAGATTTTTATGAAAGTATATAAAATATTGACGAGATTGATGATTTAGTTTTTGTGACAATGGACATCCAATCACTTTTCACAATGATCCCTACTGAGTTAGGCATTAGTTATGAACAGGAATATCTTAAGGTGAATAGTACCTATCATGCCAGTCAGATTGAGCTAATTTGTTATCTCCTTGAAATTGTCTTAGAGAACAATATTTTTACTTGATTCTTCAGCATCGGAATCTTCATAAGTAGAAAAGGGAGCCTCTGGATGGTCTGTATTGTCTGTATCATCAGAAGAGTCATCTGAGGACACTGGCTCAGGGGGCTCTACTCTAGGTCTCTTTTCTGGAGGTTGAGAGGCCCTGTCTGGGTGAGATTGGGATCCCCTTATTAAAGAGATGAGATCCTCTGCCAGAGTAAGCATTTGAGAACTGGAGCTGGGCCTGTGAGAGGGGGGCTTAACAGGCACAGACTTAGAAGTTTTGGCTGCTTTAGCCCTGGCAAAGGCCTTTATAGACATGGCTGCAGGAGGCCTAGCAGCACCACGTGCTGGGGTAGAAACATCCAAAGGGATGGTGTCCGATAAATCTTGTGAAACCACAGTAGTAGGTAAAACTTCAGAGGCCGATTCAACTAGGGTAGAGGGGGCCTCGGTAGTAGTCAAGGATTCGGCTAAAGATTGAACCGTTTGCTCGGTTTCGGCCGAAACCGAGACACTCGCAGTTTGCTTAACCGTGGTTTCGGCCGAAACCACGGACCGCGAGTGTCGGTCCTTTTCTTTGCGTTTCTTAACAATTTGAGTAGTCGGAGGATCTGACGGCATTATGTACGCAAAATCTGAGCCGAAAAACTGTTCAGCAAACTCCGACCGACGCCTAAGCGTTCGTCGGTTGAAAGAAGCACAGGCTAAACAAGCTGCTACGTCGTGGTCTGGGCCTAAACAAGGTAAGCAGTAAGAGTGGAAATCTTTATGAGGTATTTGTTTCCCACAAGTTAAACAGTTATTCACTTTTTCTGTCATCGGCTGAGGCAAGAAAGAGTCCCCAACGGGGTACTTAGCTTTTTAGAAGTCTTCAAAGTAGTATTTGGTAGTAGTAATCTCTGGATCTGACTGACCGGCACTTGCGAACAGCTTCTGCTTCGGGCGCCACGCGGCAAGAAAGACTGAGGAAAATGGCGTCAGCTGATGCCTTTATACCCGAAGAACTGCAGCTATGACGTCGGGTGAAGTGCGACACCAGCCGAGGCCAGACCCAGACTTTGGAATCCGGACGACCGAAGGGCTGCCTGATGACAGGACAACCCATTTGTAAGGACTGCAGATGCATCCTTGAAGGACATCATGGCGTAGCTATGGGCACTCCTTGTGCCAATAGCTACGCTAATATGTTTCTTGCACATTGGGAGAATGTGATTTTGTTTAACTTGAAGGAGTTTGGTACTAATGTGGTTTTCTATCGATGTTTTGTCAGTGATTTATTCCTTCTTTGGAAAGGAACAGTCACTGAATTGAACCATTTTTTTGATTGTATGAATAGTCTGAGTGAGTGCCTGAAATTCACTATGACATTTTCCAAGACTCGTATTGAATTTTTGGAATTATTTTTTGAGAAACTGCAGGGTTCTATTATAAATACTGGTGTTTTTCGTAAAACTTGTTTCAGGAATACTCTTAAGTAGAACCAGTATGCACCCTAATTATGTTTTCCGCAATTTAATACGTGGACAGGGAATTAGAGCCTGTAAGCTGAATCCAACAGTTGGAAGGATTTCAGTCTGAGATTAGACATCTTGAACAGAGACTATTGGTGAGAGGCTATGATAAGAAAGTACAGTTTTGTACCTACCATAAATGTAGATGTCCGATAGGTATGAATCTGCAGTCCTAACATATGGGTTGTCCTGCCTCAGGCAGCCCTTCGGTCGGCCGGATTCCAAAGTCTGGGTCTGGCCCCGGCTGATGTCGCACTTCACCCGACATCATAGCTGCTGTTTATCGGGTATAAAGGCATCAGCCGACGCCATTTTCCTCAGTGTTTCTTGCCCCAGATGCCAGGTGCCCTCTAGTAAGGCTAAATTTGGATAAATGCAAATAATTCCAAACAGTAGAGAGCAAACAATATAAAAAAAAATATATATATATACATATATACAAACAAGTACACCATAACAGATTCCCCCAGCTAGCTAAAAGATGGGTAAATACCCTAGGAGTTCCACAGAGGGGAAGGAGGGTGGGTAATCCTGACTGCAGATGCATACCTATCGGACATCTACATTTATGGTAGGTACAAAACTGTACTATGTCCTTCAAGGATGCATCTGCAGTCCTAACATATGGGTAGAATACCATAGCCAAACTGGGGGAGGAGGCACTATGATAAAGATGGTGTATTTAAGATCCCTTGCAAAACAGCAGTTGCAAAACCTGCTCGGGATCTAGAGTATAAAGGAAGATTGTAATGCTTGGCAAATGTATGCATGGAGCTCCAGGTAGCAGCTTCTAAAATGTCTTTGGTAGCCACTCCTCGTAGGAAAGCTGTAGTGGTGGCTGTAGCTCTTGTGGAATGAGGTCTGATATTATCAGGAGTTGTCTTTCCATGAAAAGAGTAACAAAAACGAATGCAATTTCCTATCCATTTTGAGATTGTCTGTTTTGAAATTGCTTTTCCTTGCATTCCTGTTGCATATGCTACCAAAAGCTGGTCAGTCTTTCTGCTGGTCTTAGTTCTGTCCAGATAGTAGCGTAATTGTCTGTGCACATCCAAGGTATGTAGCAGTCTTTCCCCCCTGTTCTGTGGGTTGGGGAAGAATGTAGGTAAATGAATCGCTTGGTTCAATGATACTCTGGAGACCACTTTTGGCATAAAGGTAGGGTTGGTTCTCAGAGAGACTCTGTTCTGATGGAAGATAAGGAAGGGTTGTACTGCCATTAATGCCTGTAACTCAGATACCCTTCTTGCTGAAGTGATTGCTAGTAGGAAAGCAGTTTTCCAAGACAAGAATTGCAATTCTGCTGTTGCTGCTGGTTCAAAAGGGGGGAAGAGTTTTTCCAGCACAAAGTTGAGGTCCCGTGTAGGTAAAGGTGGTTTCCTTGGAGGCTTTACATTTTTGATTCCTCTCAAGAGCTGCCCGAGTAGAGGATGAGAGAAGACAGGAGGATCCAAGTTGTATTCTGCTGAAATTGCTGATGCATGAATCTTAATGGAGGAGTAAGATAGGCCATTATGGAACAGCTCTGCTAAATATTCCAGGATGTGTGCTATGTTTGCCAATGAGACATTTTCTCCCTTTGCTGCACTCCAAATGAGGTATCTTTTCCACTTGGCTGAATAAGTCTTCCTTGTGGAGGGTCTGCGTGCCTCCAGGATAATGTCCTTAACCCTCTGAGATAAATCTGGGTTATTTTGTTTTATGCAATATTCCAAGCAGCTAGCTACAGTGTCTTCAAGTTTGGATGTAGGATCTTGTAGTTGTCCTGTGTTAGTAGTAAGGGACATAGAGGTAGATGCCATGCGTGTGTCAGAGACATGCTTCTCAGTAGCGGGTACCAATGTTGCCTCGGCCAGTCTGGAGCTATCAGAATTACCCTTGGTTGATCCTCTTTGATCTTCAGTAGAACTTTGTACATCAAGGGAAGAGGTGGAAATGCATATGCTGTCAGGTTTTTCTAGCTGAAGGAAAGCGAGTCCACCCTCCAAGCAAGTGGGTGGTATGCTCTTGTGCAGAATTTCTTCAATTGGTGATTGTGTGGGGAGGCAAACAGGTCTATCTGTGGTAGTCCCCATTTCTTTGTTATGGCTTTGAAAATATCTGGATGCAGCATCCATTCGTGAGCATCCGTGGTAGTTCTGCTTAAGGTGTCTGCTAGAGAATTTTCTTTTCCTGGTACAAATCTGGCCTGAAGTTGAATGTTGAGGTTCAGGGCCACATTCCACAGGTCCATTGCCATCCGGCATAGAGGATATGAATGTGTACCTCCCTGTTTGTTGATGTACCACATGACTGTGGTATTGTCTGTCCTTATCAGCAGATGACCCTGTTGAAGGAGTGGTCTGAATGCCTGGGTCGCATATTTCACTGCCAGCATCTCCTTTAGATTTATGTGTAGATTCAGCTGGTCTTGGGTCCATAGGCCTTGTATACACTTGTCCACCATGTGTGCCCCCCATCCTAGGTCTGAGGCGTCCATGGTGATGGTCTGGCTTGGCTGTGGTTTGTGGAAAGGCAAGCCTCTGTTCCAACTGACAGGCCTGAGCCCACCACAGGAATTCTTGCTTCAGGCATGGAATTATTGGAATCTGGTCTTCTAGACTGTGCTGGTGTTGAGACCATACATTCCTTAGGTACCACTGTAACTTTCTCATATGTAGTCTGGCATGCGGAATCAATATTATGCAGGATGCCATGTAACCCAGGGCTTGCAGGACTTTCCTTGCAGTAAGCTGAGTTTGTTTTGTTAATGACATGAAATAGCCTGGTAGTTGCTTTTGTTTTTCTTCTGTGAGAAAGGCCATCTGAGTTGATGTGTCCAGTTCTGCCCCCAAGAATGTTATCCTTTGGGATGGTACTAGTCTTGACTTCTGCATGTTGACTGTGTATCCCAAGGCTTGCAACAGTTGTATGACATTTTCCAAATCTTTTGTTAATTTTGCCTTGTTGTCCGCTTGTATTAGGCAGTCGTCCAGGTATGGGTAAATTTGAATTCCTGAAGCCTGCAATGAGCAATTACTGATGCCAGGCATTTCGTGAATACTCTGGGCGCAGTAGATAAGCCAAAGGGCAATGCTGAGAATTGATAATGCTCTGATCCTGCAAGAAATCTGAGGTGTCTTCTGCAATCTGGTCGTATAGGGACGTGCAGGTATGCCTCCTTGAGATCTAGAGTCACCAGCCAAGACTCCTTGCCCAGCATGGGAAGAAGCTGCTGGAGGGTCAGCATTTTGAATTTTGGAACAATGAGGTATGTGTTCAGTGCGGACAAGTCGAGAATAGGTCTCCATTGATTTTCTTTTCTTGGTACCAGGAAAAGCCTGGAGTAAAATCCTTGGCCCTGTTCCATAGGTGGCACCTTTCTATAGCTCTCATCCTTAGTAAGTTGTTGATTTGTCTTAGAGCGCCTGTTTTTGGCTTGGTGGTAGGTTTGGCATTCCCCTCTTTTTAGAGTGTGGAAGTGAAACCTGTAGCCCTTGTCTATTGTTTGTAAAGTCCATTTGTCTCCTGTAATGTAATGCCAGTTGTCTGAAAATAAGGCTAGCTTTCCGCCCAAGGGAGCTTCCAGTTGTTCCCTGGTAGGCGGTATCAGAGCCAAGTCATTGTGTCTGTCCTGTGGAAGTGGTTGTAGTTGAATCTGTGGCAGTACTTCTCTGATTGGTAGGTTGCCACTGACGTCCCCTGTAGGCACCCCTAGATTGACTTCTGCCTCTTGGGCGTCTATTTCTGCCTCTCTGTGCTCTGGAGCTGTCTGGAAAGGACCAATTCTTCGAAGGCCAATTTCTGCTAAACCTCGGAGGTTGGACCTGTAAGAAATCCTTGACTGTTTGGACAGATTTTGCTTTTTCTTCCACCTTCTTTAGAACCTCCTGTGCAGGGGAGCCAAACAAACTTTGTTTCTCCATGGGAGCATCTAGGAGTTTTGATTTAACATGGTCTGGTAAAGATTGTTCTTTTAACCATACAGGTCTTCGAATCACTGTTCCGGTCATAGCTGATCTAAAGGAAGCCTCCAGTGCATCATAGCCACATTTTAAGAAATGGTTACTGACCTGCTGAGAATTATGTACCAAATCCTGAAGAGACTTGCGGTCTATAGGTTCAGGAGAGGACAGTTTTTTATTTAGCTGGTCTAACAAAAATTCCTGATACTGAATCATGTGAAATTGACAGTTTAAGGCCCTAGCCGAAAGAGCAGCAGTAACCTTTTTACCCCATCTCTCTAATGCTCTAGATTCCCTATCAGAGGGAAGAGGGTTTTTGGCAGAAGCAGCTGCCACACCTTTCGGGCCCTGTGAAATGGTTTTGAGGTCTGCAACAGGAGCCTTATACAAATGGTAGTGTGTGTCCGGGACCCTGTAATATCTGTCAGGCTTGGCAGGGGCCGGAGGAAGAGAATCAGGGGCAGTACAGGCATCATTAAATGCATCATCAACTACTGTTAGTACTGGAGGAATGGCTAAAGGCCTATGCTGTGGTAAGTGTAAAAAAGTCCTTAGCCTTTTCCTTGAATCTGAAAAATCCTGGCCCTGCCATTGGAAATGCTCCCTCATAGCATGTAAGGTTTCCCCAAAAGAAAATTCTTCAGGAGGAGAAGCAGAAGGAATGGAGTCTTCTGCATCAGAATCCTCATAAGGAGAATATGGGCCTTCCTGACGGTCTGTAATGTCCGAGTCCTCAGAGGAATAGTCTGTAGAGACAGGTTCCGGGGGTTCAGTCCTAGGCCTCTTATCTGAAGGGGGCTGAGAGGCCCTGTCTGGGTGAGGTTGGGATCCCCTGATCAAAGAAATGAGATCCTCAGCCAGGCTGAATATTTGTGAACTAGAGGTAGGCCTATGTGGGGGAGTTTTGGCAGGTAAGGCCTTAGAAGATTTAGCTGCTTTAGCCCTGGCAAAAGCCTTGATGGACATAGAAGCAGGGGGTCTAGCAGCCCCACGTGCAGGGGTAGATATGTCTAAAGGAATAGTATCTGACAAATCCTGGGTGCCTGCTTCTGTAGCAGTAATTTCAGTAGCAGATTCGACCATGCTCTGTGAGGCCTCTGCTATAGGAGGCAGGCTTTCGGCCGAAGGGAGAACCGAGGACTCTGTTTCAGCCGAAACAGAGACACTCGCGGTTGGCCTAACCGCAGTTTCAGCCGAAACCGCGGACCGCGAGTGTCGGTCCTTTTCCTTGCGCTTTTTAGCTATTTGTGTAGTCGGAGTCTCCGACGGCATTTTGTAAGCAAAAGCGGGACCAAAAAACTCCTCTGCAAACTCCGACCGACGTCTTGTCCGTCGGTTGAAGGAAGCACAGGCTAGACAAGCTGATACGTCGTGGTCTGGGCCTAAGCAAGGAAGGCAGTAAGAGTGGAAATCCTTATGAGGTATTTGTTTCCCACAAGTTAAACAATTATTTACTTTTTCTGACATCGGCTGAGGCAAGAAAGAGTCCCCAACGGGGTACTTAGCTTTTTAGAAGTCTTCGGTAGTAGAAATCTCTGGATCTGACCGACCGGCACTTGCGAACAGCTTCTGCTTCGGGCACCACGCGGCAAGAAAGACTGAGGAAAATGGCGTCGGCTGATGCCTTTATACCAGATAAACAGCAGCTATGACATCGGGTGAAGTGCGACATCAGCCGGGGCCAGACCCAGACTTTGGAATCCGGCCGACCGAAGGGCTGCCTGAGGCAGGACAACCCATATGTTAGGACTGCAGATGCATCCTTGAAGGACATCGAGATTTCTAGAGGTTGGGCTGATCTGCAGCTCCTTAGGGAGGGTGTAGCAGCCCCATATTATGGTCCTGTTATTGAGAGTTCAGTGGTCTCAGCCAACAACAAAATTAGTCAGAATAGACTGTTTTTTTTACACGGGATCACAGGTCTTTAATGGAGCTTTTAAGGCAACATTGGTCTATCTTGCAGGTAGATCCAGTGATCAGTGATTTAGTTTGTGATAAACCTTCCTTCCTTTATAGGAATAGGATGAATTTGAAGAGAATATTATGCAGTAGTAAGGACTCTAATACTAGGACTCTAATACTAATTTTGTGAGGATAGGAGTTACCCGGCCATGTGGCAAGTGCAATTTCTGTGATCTAATTAATACTTCCGAGACCTTTGACCACCCTGATTTAGGGAGGAATTTCGTTTTTAATGTTGATGCTAACTGCAGAACTACAAATGCAATTTATTTAGCTGAATGTGTATTATGTAAATCTTTCTATGTGGGAAAGACCAACAGGTCACTACGAGAGAGAATAAGGGAACATGCTTATAGCATTCGTAGACATGCAGAACACAATGCTTTATCTAAACATGTTATAGAATGTGGTGAAATGCACAACTTTATTTTTAGTGTTATTGATATCATAACACCCACAATTAGAGCAGAGGACATCTGCAATCATACTGAATTTAAGGAGACCAACTGGATGATTACTCTCAGAGCCGACAGGGGCAGTGGCCTCAATGAACGGGCATCTTTGAAGCCCTTGTTGAAGAAACGTAGAATCCCTAAATAAATCATAGTGTTTTTCTCATTATTTGATTTCTTTTTATTATTATTTCTTTATATGTAGACACACAGTTCTTGTATTAGCATTTTTTGTAGGTATATATTTATTATAGATGATTTATATGTTTTATGTATAGTTTTTAGCATGTGTTTACATCTTTGAATATACTGTGTTTTTAAGGAACTTCCATGTGTTAATTACTGCTGCTACATGACTGGAGGTTTTGAATTTAATTCCAGTATATATATAAGACTGCAATCCAAATTGTAGCTTGCTACAGATCTCCCACCATACCCCAAGATTCTCAATATACCTTTCTAAACATACTGGAAAATATTAAGATAGAACCAAACCCTAATACTGGGTGATTTTAACTACCCTGCCATTAACTGGGAAAACTACTCATGTCCCAACACCTTTGCGCAACGGTTCTTGGAATTCATAAATTCCAATGCCCTGGATCAACTAATCCATAGTCCCACCAGGGGCTCCAATATCCTAGACCTGGTCATTACCAACATGGGAAATCAATGCTCCATACCTATGGTCACCCCCTCGTTAGTCAGGTCTGACCATAAGCTAATCACCCTTAACATCCACATCCCACCCCACCCCCAGTAAAGAAACCACCATAAAAAACTTCTCCAAAGCCAACTTCATGCTACTCAAGTCAGAAGTGACAAACTTCATAACACCCATGCAGACGGGAACTGAAAGTTCAACTGCTGAATCCTACACTAAGGCACTGTATGAGCACATCCACTCATGCATGAATTGTGCCATCCCAAATGGAACCAAAATGCTCTCATCCAAAAAAAGGAAGCCAATCTGGTGGTCCCCTGCCATAAACAAACTTTAAAACAAAAGGAAGAAACTTTTGCAGAAAAGAGGAAAATCCCAGGATGCAAAAAACTCCCTTACTAGCCTCAGTAAGAAAAGGAGATGCCTCATAAAATCCTCCAAAGCTAGTTACGAAAATAAAATTGTCAAAGATTCCAAAGACAACCACAAAGCATTCTATAACTATGTCAAGAATCTAAATGGCAATGCTCAGATCTGCTCTGAGCTAAAACAGAATGGCATTAAATATACTGATCCAAAGGATATTGCCAATATCCTGGCAGATTGATTCAGTGCCAACTTCACCCCCCTCTCACCCCCTAAATGGCCCATCTCAATACCGGAAGATTGACAAATTCCAGTAATAACGGCCACACAGGTACAAAATGCACTCTCTAAAGCCAAGAATACAGCATCCATGGGACCAGATGACATCCCGGGCTGTGTACTACATGAACTACAATATGAACTGGCACCTCACCTAAGTGTCATGTTTAATCATAGCCTCACCTCAGGTTTCGTGCCCACTGAGTGGCGCAGAGCTACAGTTATCCCAATCCACAAGGGGGGATCCACCTTGGATCCCGGAAACTACAGTCCCATCAGTCTGACAAGCCTTATCTGCAAGGCCATGGAGCATATTATCATGGAACTTATAAACAAAGACATTGGCAACCTTCAAACACTGGACCCCACCCAGTTTGGGTTTGTGAAGGGCCGATCTTGTCTCCTGAACCGGATTGACTTCTTTGAATCCGTCTCCAGAGCCATGGACAAGGGTAAGGTGGTCCACACAGCCTATCTAGACCTTGCCAAGGCCTTTGACACCATCCCCCACTCTGGAATCATAGATAAACTTACTAAGTTGGGCATTAATCCCTATGTCACCCAATGGGCTGCTAAATGGCTTACTGATAGAACCCACACTGTAAAAGTAGCCGACTCCAAATCCAGCTCCAGACAAGTGACAAGTGGAGTACCTCAGGGTTCAGTCCTGGGGCCGCTCTTGTTTGGCATCTACTTCTCTGAAGTACAGGTCAACACTAAGGGACTCTGGCTAACAAAGTTTGCAGATGACTGCAAACTGGGAGCCATTATTGAATCCCCAAATGATGTGGATACTCTACAAAAGGGCCTTACAGAAATAGATGCTTGGTGCCAGAGCCATGGGCTCAAGCTCAATGCCAAGAAATGTATTGTTATCCCCTTTGGGAAAAAACATGTATCCATGAATTACCATATAGGTGGCAGTACACTAAACACAGAAAAGTGTGATAAGAGACTTAGGGACACAGGTGGACAGTGGTCTCACCTTCGATAACCACATCGCCACAACAGTCAGGAAATCCTTCTATGTGGCACACTTCATCACGAAGAGCTTTTCATCCAGGAAGGAGGTCATTGTCCCACTGTACTCATCCCTCATTAGACCCATTATAGAATACAACGCCCCATTTGGTATGTACCTCTCAAGACATCTGCAACAACTGGAAAGGCCTCAGAAATACCTCACTAAAAGAATCACAGGCCTAAAGCAGATGCCCTACGCTGACCGCCTTAAAAAACTCCAGCTATACTCTGTCACATATTGTCTACTCAAGAGGCGATTTCTGCTTAACATACAAGGCCATGTCAAACCCAGAGCTGTTGGACATGCTACACTTAAAGAAATCCCAATCCCTCAGAGCTACACGCTCCAGGGATCTACACCTGGTCATCACAATAAACAAAACATGCTGGAGGGATAGGTTCCTGACCCACAGACTCCCCAGACTCTGAAATAAATTGCCCATACATGTCAAGCAGAGTGCCTCTTTGGACCTCTTCAAGAGGAACCTTGACAATTGGATGGGAGAAAGGAAATTCACCCCAGGGATCACGTCAGTCGCCCTGCTAGACAGGGGTCCAGGAAAGTAAATAATGTGGGAAGAAATAGCCAGGGAATTGTTATGGCTAGGCTTGTATAGGCCCTAGGGCCGATAGCCTAGTACCAGCCTATGAACATATATATATATATATATATATATATATATGTTCATATATATATATATATATATATATATATATATATATATATATATATATATATGTTTTAGTATATGTAGTTTTTTTAAAGGTCTGAAAAAGCTCTTATGCGAAAGCGCTTACCTCGTACTTGGATGTGAATAAAACATTTTTATGAAAGAGGACGTTATTAGTATTTTTATTGCCTTGGTCGCTCCTTTGCTGTCTATATATTTGACTTTGGTTATTTCATTCGTGAGCAATGGAGCGTTTGCCCAGCGGATTATTCTATATATTTTTCTGGACTTTTTAAACAATGACTAATTTCATGCTCAGTGTGGGTTACATTATAAAGCAATGTACAATATACAAATAACTGATTTATAAGTGGTGGAGATACAGGCAGTGGTAGGTAGATTAGGAAAGGTGATATAGCACAGCAACATGAAAAGGGGGACTACATTCTGTGAAGTGGGATTAGAGCAGTAATGGTTTTACTACAATATTTAAGGACATAAATTATCACTGTTTTCCGAGAAAAAAAGAATATTACTGGTTCTCATTTTAAAGCCAAAAACTGCTAAAAACATTTTTACTCGGTTCTCATTTTACTATGATTCACCAATGACACAATCCTAATAAAAAGTGACGTTTACCCTTTTTATGTGGTGGAACTATGCAGAAGTTCTCATAGTACTGGAGGAATGTCACCCATTTCACCTGGTGTTGCTAATGTATTTTTATTTTATTTTTTTATAAATTATATAACTATACAGCAAGTAGGCATAACTGATGGAAACAGCACAATAGTTTACTTTCTTACGACAAAAGACACAGTGATAATACAGTAACTACCTTTTAGTAAAGTGAAACAATAGCAGGCACAAATGCTTTAATTGCTTTGAATCTGCCTGCATAAAACCAAGAGATCAGACGCAATGAGGTATACTACGTGAAGATGGAGGTGTCTTGTACCAAAGTCACACTTTTCCTTCTTCAGCTCAGACAACAAAACAGGTAAATATCACCACAAAATAATCTTGATTTGTGATGTGTAAGCAGATTTCCACAAAGAAATGCAGTGAATCAGCTTCCGACTGCATGACTTTCCCAAGTTCAGAGTACCAGCCAGTCCACTCACTTTGACAAAGTTACCTTGAAGAATGTAACTCACAATGTGATTAAAAAGGCTGCTCTCTGATCAGAAACTTAAACCTTTTCCAAACATTTGCATAGGGTAGTGATAGGCCACCAAATTCAACCAGTATTATTTCTACACCTCGTCAGATGAAATTCCTGATAAAGGAGGAAGACTATACAAGATTCTGGCCACCACTAAAAGGCTATCCTCCACATGAAAAATTTGGCTAGTTGACTGTACAAGGCAAGCCTATCATGTGGCACATCCCACTTGGATTTGAAAGTCTCTACTGACTCTGGTCCGCATAATGCATACATTATGTTGTAGGATGTAATGCACAGCAGCAGGTCTTGCCTTTCAGTTTTCAAAGTACACATTTAGAAGCCACAGTTATTGAAGATGAGTTTGAGAAAAAGTATAATGGAGTAGGAGCTTGCCATAGCAGATATCGGAATGATAACTGCTGCAGTATTACTGACTGATGGTATATTCTGCCAGGGATAGCTGTATGTCCAACCAGTGTACCAAAGCCTGGGCACCCTCCTCTCATACCATATTTCTGACGTATGACCAAAGCTCAAGAGTTAAGGAGGTACATAATGGACATACAGGAAAAATTATCCTCAGGACTTTCCCTTTCTCTGGTCTGAGGCATGAAATATATTTCCAAACACAGAAGTTGCAACCATGCCAACAGCAACAGATGGAAAAGAGAAGACCTGCCACCTCAGCCAGTGATAAGAACACAGCGAGGAGGAAAGAGGGTGGGATTCAATACTGCAACAGTTAGCAGTCAAGACATTGTTACAGCTGTCTTGGATCACTGTTACAATACTACCGACAGATGGGAATCCCGATTCCCAAAGCTGACCAAGTGGAAGTGGATGGAGAAGGTGAGCTGGGGTCCAAGACTCTTGAAGGACGGAGCAAGGAAAACCAGCTCTAGCCCTGGAAAAAATAATCATTCTTATAACAACTGGGAAAAGTGTGGACACAACACCACATAGCTGCTTAGAAAATGGAGAGATTCCAGACCACTGATAAAAACTCTTAAAAAGCAGTTACCACTCTAGCAGAATAGGCCTTAACAAGACCCGATAACTGTTTCCCATGAAAAGGGGTAAAGAGAAATAGCAGTAGAAATACATTTAAAGATGGTCTGCGTGGATACTGAATGACCTAACTTTTGTCTTTAAAAGAATAGTGTTGGTCAGATTTTCCAGTGCATTTGGTTTTGTTAGGGTAATACCAATGTTGTCTATGCATATCCCTAGACAACAAGAAGCCCTCTCCTGAGAAGGAAAAAGGATAGAAAGCAGAAGGACTGATTCAAATAAAGCCTCAACCATTTCAGGCATAAAGGAGTTGGTCCCAAGTTTTACCCTATCCTTATGGAAAATGAGAAAACAGAGTAGCAGTAAACACTTGCAGTTCTGAAACAGATACAGCTACAAATAAAACACAGTCTTCCTAGGCTAGAATTTAAGGGAAGTGCAGGAAACACGCTCAAATATTCTCGGACCTCTCAAAAGCTTTCAAACACGGTTTCACACTCATTACTTTTAGAAACACTATCCAACCAAGGATGCTTCACTACCTCAGAGCTATCTACATGACTGGAAACAAGCAGTAAAACGGCCTAACCAACTCTCCCCCTTCCTACTAAACCCTACAGGAGTTCCAAGACTCCATCCTAGGTCCTCTACTGCTTCACATATACACCAATTTATACACAGGCTCCTCCCCAGGAATAATAATCCAATATGCAGACAACTCAACTTAATCTGTACATCTCATACTCTCCCTGAACTACAAAACAAAACCCATGAATCTTTCACAGCAAATTAATCTTTTTTTTTTTTTTTTTTGGGGGGGGGGGGTTTAGAAACTCTTTCACCCCAAAAATACCACCCTCAGCCCAGACCAAATTAACATCCTTGGAGCTGACAAAACTATTACAGAAAATGTAAAATAAACTAAACTGCTGGGGTTATCATCAATAGCAAACTGAACTCTGACCTCCATATCCAACAAAACAAAAGGCACACAAAAACTACAATTACTTTATAGAAACAAATTCCTTACCACTCCTACCAAGACCATCCTGGCAATACTCCTCCTCCCATCTCCATTCTATGGATCTTGTATGCTAACTAATCTACAAAACTCCTTCAAAACTAAAATGGAACAATGTTACAATAAAGTAGCAAAGTTTGCAACAAATTCTAACTACTGCACACATCACTGCAAACCATTACAAGAACTAAAATAGCTAGAACTATCAAACCAACTAACATATACACACTCACTACAATATATAGCCTAATCTATAAACCCGCTGCGTGTCCAGCCCTAGCAAACCAATACAAACCTAGCAGGCCTCTCAGATCAGATGACAAAAACCTACTCAAAATCTACAAACCTTCCAAAAACTCTGGAAAAACTCTATACTTGTCCTCAGTCTCAAAATCCTGGAACTCCCTCCCACCAAACATTAGCCCACCTCCAAATCTCTCTCTCTTTAAAGCTTCCTTAAAAGAACACAAACAAATCATGGCTATGCACACGCCTAACTCCAGGCTAAACCCTCCTCTACTCCTCTGTATTACCCCCTCATAATGTACTAACTTCCCTCCTCTAAAGCTAATCTACCAATAACATCAGTAATAGCTTGGTAGTAAAGCCATCATCTAACTAAATACCTTCTCATCCCGGCCATTCTACATGTACTGACAAAGGTACAAGGAGTCAGATTGCCCGATTCCAATCTAAGAAAGTACAGTATGGCTTCATAGAGGTAAGAGTATTTGAGTAATCTTCTAATTGTGAATGTATGTAAACTCTACTAAACAACTTAAGTGCTTCTTCACCAATTTCCAATGGTACAGTTTCATACAGGTAATCCAATTGTATAAATGAGTAACCAAGTCATAAAACGTGGAGCTTTTCTCCGGGCCTCTGCTGAAAATGGGTTATGTAACCCAGATGGACCATCCTGGTAAACGGTCAAAGTAACAAATTGAATTTTAAACCGCAAGATACACAATCTCAAGTGTCCTCCAGCCTAGATAAATGGGAACATGCAGGTAAGCACCTTTTATATCCAATGTCACAAGAAAAGCCTGAGGGCAGATCACTGAAGAAAGAAAAATCGCAGAAAAGTTCTGAAATTAGGTACTAGAAAAAATCTGTGGAGACTTAGAAAAATCCAGAATGGGTCTCTGTCCTTTCCTCCTTCCTGGGAACTAGGAACAGCATGTAAAATAATTTTCCTTGAAGGTGTGGGGGATGGGGAATAATTATAGTTCCCGGAGAAAGCAGGTTTTGGAGAATAGGAAGGATCAGGGAAATGTGGCTTGGTTAGGGTTAAGGAATGCTTCAGTGCATTGGAGGAAGGAGCCAACATCCTGTTAACTCTTCTGAATGATGGGAAGAGCTCATTTTTGTCTGATGTCATGGGTGCCCAACATGGAAGAGAAAAGGATGGCTCTTTTGTAAGTGGAAGAGGGGAATGGCCAACACGAGAGGTTCAGAGGAAGACTGTCACAAGGTGGCTGGCTGGTCAGGAAAGGAGAACTCTTTGATACCCTGCTGAGATTTATCCTGGAATTCATTTTTGATAAACTTTTTCCCTATTTGGGGTATTTTCTATTCTTACGGAAAAGAAAAAAAAGACTAGCATGAAAAGGACTGTTCCTCTGAAACTTGGGAAGAGAAGAAAGGAAGACCTGTTTGAAATGCTGCATAATTTTTCTCCCTCCTGTGAATTTCTGAAAAGCTCAGCTACAGCAGTAATAAAAATGTGTTCCTTGTCCACAGGGGACTCAAGTTTTGACATGGATTACTGTCCATATCAGGGGATCCTAAGACAGATAAATCTAAGTTAGAAGAGAACCCACAGCAGCTGCTCTAGAAGACTCATCACGTGTCATAACTGCATTTAATAAACGTCTTGACTACTTAAATGGCAGAACTTTTGTTGTCTGAATTTGGCATGTCAACAGATAGATACCTATCGTAGGCATCCGATAGTTAGTGACATGGAAGGATAAGGTGGCCGATTTGTAAAATTTTTAGCCATACCTATTTACAGCTCTGCTGTCACTTCTGGGCAGAGCATTAAGAGGAAGGAGGCAGTAGAGTTATCAGACATGATTTAGGGACTCCCATATACAAAAGATAATATCTTTTCTCGAACATATGAGACATGCTTACCTTTCCACTGAAAATGTTATATAATGTTTAACACTGTTAGCCAAAAGAAAGTTCTTCCAGTGGAGAATCGGGGTACATTGTATTTTCCTCTTCAAATTCAAAACCTACAGGAGAATGCATCTAGGAAGAATATGCTAAGAAATCAGCATCGTACTCATTGCCGTTATGAAAAATGATTCTCTCTATCCAAGAGCAGTCTTGCCCTCAGAAATGTACAGTTCTCTAGGGTCTATATTAGTTTGCCAAAAGTTATTTTCGGCGAACACCTCTTTGCTGACACATATTCAGCAAAATATCTTTTGCTATTTGCTGAATTTTCCAACGGCAATGAAACAATTGCCCCACAGCACAATAGAACCCACAACTAACTAAATCAAACCCAGCAAGTGTAGGCTGCACTCACCCCCCCCCCCCAACTAAATATACCAACTCTTGAGATCGCACTACAGTGAGGAAAAGGGCAAAGTTGTGTAGTTGGCCAACTACTAAATTGTCCTTGGAAAATTCAGCGACTCTCAGACGTGATTTTCACTGAAACACTGAAATATGTCGACGAAGAGGTATCCTCGGCAAAATAATATAGACCCATTCTCTAGACTGTGGACTTGGACATTTGGGGGTTCACATCTCAAATCTGGCAAGGACTAAGTAGTGCATGTGTGACTGTAGTGCTAGGTAGGATTAGCATCTACAACAGATCTGGTGTATCTATTCCCCTCAATGCAAGCATTTACAAAGGGAAAGGGCTCCCACAACTATTTAGGGGGTGTCTCTGGTGGTCTACATGTTAGGATTCAGCACCTTCACCACCATGGCCAGAGCTCAATTCCTGGACAGGGAAGCTTCAACGCATTTATTTAGCAGTTCACCCAGAGGGTTAAGGCTGTGAGCTGTAGTTTTTGTGTATACTGCGGTTCCCTCAGCCCTATTTTTGGGTCAGGGGTTCGCATAATGGTTAACAGACAGAAGGTACAGGTTTTGATTCTCACCTTGGAGGGGGAAATGGCTAGGCTTAAAATGGCTCACAAGGGCAGCTAGTCTATTACTTACCTACAAACCTACGAAGAAACAGAAAAAGTAGAAATAAAGAACTAAGGAGGCTTGACAGACATAATAGCTTTAAGAAGCCCCCAAGAAAAATCAAACCACATCTTCTAAGGATCTTTTACTGACGTTTAGAAAGAGGGGTACATTTAGTTTAGTCTTCTGCTTCTTTTTGACAGGGTCATCAGTCCACACAACACTAGGAGACTCTGGTCCCTGATGTACCTGAATGAAAGTTAGCCAGGGACTTCTTCCTTACGAGGTCACTCAATAATACCATGGTCCCCCCTTCCCTTATGAGGTCACTCAATGACACCATGGTCCCCCCCTTCCCATCTAAACCATACCTCTTGCTAGTCTGTCTGGACACTTGAAAAGGCTGTACCTTATCAGCCTCCAACAAGATCATTACAGCAGTAGCAGACAAGCCCGGAAACTCCGAGGACTCATCAAGAGGCAGAGTGGGGATATCTGGGTCCGACCTGACTTACCATCCTTTTCTGGCTGCACAGCAAGTTTCTGAAACTATATGCCCTTGTTCGAGCTCCTTTAACCTCGGGTTCTCTACATATATTTTTAAAGAAGACAACTGGATCTGAAGACGAAGAATTGATAACTAGAGTTATCTGGTCTAGAACCCACTTGCAACTATATTGCCCTCATATGGAATTTGCCTCCCACAGTCACCTTTTCCCCACTTGGTTGACATGAAATATATTTTTTCAGTCACAAAATGTATGGAAAAAGGTAGGCTCCCCAATGGGGATACTTACCTGTCCAAGGCAATAAAATTGGCACTGACCATAAGGCTGGCAGACTGAAGCTGAACAGCAGGATTACTGTCTGGGCTGGTAGCAAGAAAGTTCTGAGTTAATTCACACACCCAAATGTCCCTTATGACCAAAGGGCAAGAGTTAGGAGGTACACAAGTCAGACATCCAGCACCACAGGAAGTAACCCAGGCTTTGGTACACGTTCCAAACATACAGCTATCCTTGGCAGGATATTCCAGTCAGTCAGTAGTACTCAGCAATCCAAGGAAGAACATATTCTGTAGGGGGGGTTAGAAACCCTGTCAGAAACAGAACAATATTCCAAGGAACACTTGCAGAAAACCATTGCCTTATGTTATAAAAGCAAACATTTAGGGATTTTACATGTATGACGCATAACAAAGAAAATGTGCACGTTTTCTGTGAACAAGGACATCTGCATAAGAAATGCAGCACATTAATCAAACACCAAAACATGGATTGCTTCTTCTGTCTTTTCTACAACAGAGCAAACAGTAGTTTTAGTTCATCTAGTAAACACACCATGCCAACCAAATTTACCCATTCTAACAGAGTTGTACTAGGACGTCGAGATTCCAACATGCATGCCCACACCCACAAAACTGACAAGCCAGATCAATGACTGTTTAACTATGATTAAGAGTTGAGACAGCAGTCACTAATACAGCTCTGCCTCCCCTTTAAATTACTGCTTTCAAGACACATACTCTGCCTCCTAGACAAAACCACACCAATACCCATTTAATGGTGATACACCGTTTAATGAATACCACAATGCGTAACTTCTGTTTTTTTAAATTTCCAATCATATTAACGGGAAGTCATTTACATAACCATTTTACTAGTGTAATAAATTCAGAGACAAAATATTATTAGTATAATAAATGTATAAAGAAAATAACTGTACAAACTAAATCACACTAAATGTGAAAAGAGTGAGAAGGTTGTCCAGATTTCTACCAATTAAAAAGAATACAATTTTTGCTAACAAAGAAAGAAAAAGGTGTGGTTTTATCACCCTCAACTAAAGGATTTTCCCCCCCAAAACTACTGTTCACTATTAGGAAAGCAAATGAGGAAGGAGATAAATATAGGAAGGAAAATGCCTGGAAAGAAGAGTGAAGTGATCAGCAATATACAGTGAAGAAAGGGGAGGGATAAAAAAATATGGTGGTATGATATTCACAGACTTGCAATAAAAGTGCAGAGAAGACAGTACTACCTGAATTTGTACAGCAAATGTGTGACAGCACTTATTAAGTCAAAGAAGAAAGGTTGGGGCTAAACAACTGTAAGCCAATTTTACAGCTTAATAGTTAAAATACTAAGAAAAATACTGGCAAACCAAGGGTGTTTTACCTACAGTAATTTAAAGACAGACAGTGGGTTCTATTAAGAAACACAGAGATAATTAAAAAGGCTTCCAATTCAGTGGACTGGGACTTTCTGGGTGAGGTGGGGGCTATTTATTTAAGGGAGTTAACTATCCCACTATGCAACAATCTAAGGCTTAGACATCTTTGGAAATAAAAAAAAACAAATGGGTCAAAACCAAAGTAAAACATTAACATACATATGACAGTGTAACAGAATAAAAAAAAATGAAACAAAACTAGGCACCACTCATAACTATGCAGTGACAAATCTTACCATTGGTGTTCTTTCCATAGATCATTTCAACCAGCTCAGCATATTGAGTACTGTAAAAACAGAAAAAGGCTGTCATTAACAACTTGAAAACATTATCACTTAAGGTTCATAAATTGCTTAAAATAAACCTCAAGAGACTGTTTAAATGTACCCAAGAATGCATCAGTACCAGACATTACTCCAAAGGAATTTTCCTAAGAGTTCAAATGGGCTTCTGTTAAAAAGTTTTAAAACATACTATTATTTGTCTCTTTCTCCCATCTAGCAAAATGAATATGCTATTTGCTGAAGTGTTGGTAAGAAAAGGTCATTGAACCATGTTTATTAAAGATGGGCTTTATCTATGATCGATGTAGTTTGCTTATGAACTTTAATAACACCCGTTTTCTATATTTCTGAATAAGAGTTAATTTACTGAGGCAGGCTGTGGAAAATTCCAGCTACCACTGTTGAACTAAGTATGCTGTACCTTTTTGAACATTCTGTACTAACTGTGGTTTTGAGGTAAAACATTCTTTTCTGAGGTAATTTGTGATCCTAGATGTTTTTCATAGCCAACTGTCAACTGTTAGAAATGTAACAAAAGCTATTTTGGCTAGTGACAGGAAAGTATAAAAGTAGATGTCAGTAAAACAAGCTGATCAGATTGAGATCATCTTGGCCAATATGCTGCTGTAATCTGGTTAGCTGCAAATAAAGAAGTTTTTCATCACCTGAAGCAGATGTGACTCGCTTGAATTTTTTCTTCTGACATTTTGGTCCTTCGGACCGGAAACCTCTACGAAGATACGGATCAGACCGATGGAGAGACCGAAAAACCTGCGCAGGTGAGGGTTTCTTATCTTAAGATTCCCTCGACGGAAAGGCCTCCGACTGATTTGTCGTTGGAAAGAGGCCGGCCACACTCTGATCCCTACCTGAGGGACGGTTTCCGAACCAAAAGGGGAAACGGAGTCTCATCTGGTTCACGTAGGATGAAAACAATTTTCTTTTAATTTAATTTAATCTAACCTTGTCGACAGGGGGGTTTATTTTTAGTTAAGGGTGGGTAGGAATAATTGTTAAGATTATTTTGTTAGGAATAATTGTTAAGATTATTTTGTTAGGATTACTTGTTATTTTGTTAGGATTACCTGTTATTTTGTTAGCCCCATTTTGTAATAAGCCCTGTAAAAATAATTTTGATGCAGTCCTAAAATAAGAAATCTAGGAAAACGGGTTCAAGTTGCTGCAAGTGTGAGAGTGATGTCGGTTTAAATGTTGATGCTAAGTATATGAAAAGTTTAAACAAAAATAATGTTAAATTTTTGAAGAAGTGGAAGTTGAAATATGATTTTGATGGTACACTGAATAAGAATGCCTGTGCAAAAATTGGTTAGAGATATGAAAAGAGATGCAGGAACTAGAACTAAAAAGCAAAGACAATTGGGATTTCCTCAAGCACAAAAATGGTTAGAAGAAGCAAATAAACGAGCCAAGAGAAAAACAGTGTCAGGAAAAACAAAAAATAAATCAAAAGGGATCACTGGTGCCAAGTGGAAAAGTAGCTTTATTTTTAGATAAGGAGGATGAGCACACAGTTTGTGCAGTGCAAAGGCAGGCAACCGCCCCACCGTATGGTGAAATTGCTGCTGCTATACTGGGGGAACCCTCCTCAATATCAGTCTGAATATGTGGGATCTGTACAGCAGGGTGGGTTATTAGCTGCTCAAGGAAATGTTGTGACCCCTCCAATTTACTCACAAATTCCCGTAGTACCTAAAGTTGCTTTGCAACAGGTAGACCAACCTATGCAGTTAAGGTCAGGACCAGCAGGGCAAGGACGTTGGGCTATTAAACTTTCTGACCATTCAGAAGCTTTTCCTTTAATACAAGTTGCAAACCCACAGGCAGATGATGTTGGACAAGAACCAACTATTTTAGTTTATCGTCCCTGGGCTAGAGAGGATATAAAACGAGCTACGGATGGTATTTCTCATCCCAAGGTTAATTTTCAAAAGTTTTCTGAGGACATAGTTGGTATGCATTTAAGTTATCATCTAAATGGTTTAGAAGTAGAACAAGTAGTGCGACAAATCCTGGGTCCAGATTGGCACTTAGTTTGTGGTACTTGGACATGCAAGGCAGATGACGGCACTACATTAAAGCATAATTCTGGGGTGTTAGACACACGAGTCACTGATCTGTTAAAGAGAATTTCTGATAAGTGGCGTCCAAGAGCAGATTGGACAGTAATAAATCAGTGCATACAAACTGATGATGAATCTGTAGATCATTATATTGTAAGACTGACAGAAGTGTTCAATAACCATTGTGGAATGATGATTCCGCAGGATCAGACTAATGATAGTCCGTATGAACAGCAATTAAAAAATGCTTTCCTTAAAGGTTGTAAGGCTCCGATAAGTAGTTTTATTACATGGTAGATCACAGAACATGTAGACTGCAACCTTTGTTTGAATATGCACGGCATGCTGAGCGACATTTTAATCTAAAAAAGAAAGTACAAGTGTTGGCAGTACGGGATGATGGTGGTATATTCTTAGTACAGGACCAAAGGGGGCAAGGGCGCCGTGGTGGCATAAAAAAACGTGGGGGCCCGCAATGGGACACATTAAATGAACCAGGTGGACATTCAGCCTATAGGGAAAGGTTAAAACGTGGAGAATGTTTTAAATGAGGTAGACGTGGGCATTTCGCTGCCGACTGTGAAGAGTGGCAACATCCCCCACAGCTTATGAACAAGGGCTCCGCATGACTATATGATAGTAAAGAAAGGCGCCATCTTCATTATGGGGATAGTGAAGAGGCAGACACTCTCTACGATGAATGTCAGAACACTCTAATGGAAGAGCGGGATTGTGACTGTGAAGTCATAAACCTGGCAAATTTGGGTATTGCTATGCATCTAGATCAGAAACCCATGATAGAGTTTTTGGTTGAGGGACAAAAAGTGGAGTTTTTATGTGATTCAGGTGCATCGCGTACACTTTTCGGTCCAGCAGTTCTGCCTCCGAACTGCGAAACAGATGAGTTTGTCCTTGTAAAAGCGGCAAACGGGAAAATTTATAAGGAACCACTGTTTCATCCTCTACTGTTCACAGATCCACAAACAAACCAAGCTGTTAGGTGTAGGGTAATTATATCAAAAGTTTGTCCAGTTAATTTGCTGGGAAGAGATTTGATGCATATGTTTGGAATAGCGGCAATTCCCACACCTAAAGGTATTGAGGCAAAAAGGTTAGCGGATGGCTTAGTAGTACAGGGAGTACAAGACTTGTTTTACTGGTATAGCCTAGACTTGATTTGACGGCCCGGGGAGGGTTGATACAGAGTTGATCAATCTAGCTTTAAGTAAATCTAGGAGCAGGTCACCGCAGGTTGCGGCGCACTTACATTGTACAATTTTCTATAAGGCCCCTGGTCCGGATAAAGAATTTGAAAAAGAATTCTTTAAGTACAAGTGGGCAAGGATAATTTTGAATTATATGTTTTGGGATACGCAAGGTAATACAGTAGTACCCTGTACTTTGACTAAGGAAATGAGTTCATATCGCTCAAGTTATAGACCGCATGTTTCAGTTACTAAAGCAGTGGGGACACATTGGGTAGATTTGACGAAAAAGGTAAACGATTTGGGACACTGTCTGAAAGTCAGTCGAAAGATCAACAGATCCAGGTACAAAGATTAAATTGGGTGACTTGGGCACGACCAAGTATGCACCTCAGGGATGACAAAACAGAAATGGCATGACAAATTCTCCTAACTCAAGAGGAAGATAGTGCATTAAGTGCCTTGCCTGTAGAGTTATTGTCAAAAGGTAAAGGAGATGTAGGATTAATGAAAACAGCAGGTGAAGTTTGTACAACTGCAAAGTCAGGTTTTAGACCTCGTAAGCACCGATATCCGTTAAGTAAACAAGCGGAGGAGGGAATTAAACCAGTTATTGAACAGCTAAAACAGGTAGGAATTCTTGTTGAATGCCCAGATTCACCCTGCAATACTCTGTTGTTTCCTGTAAAGAAACCGGATGGGTCATGAAGGTTGGTTCAGGATTTACAAGCAGTAAATTCAGCTGTGATCCCAAGAGCACCGGTGGTCCCTGACCCCTATACATTACTTAATGATTTACTACCTCAGCACAGATATTTTTCTGTCATAGATATAAGCAATGCCTTTTTCTCCATACCACTACACAAGGAGAGTAGATTTTGGTTTGCATTCACTTTCCAAGGTAAAAGATACACATACACCAGATTGCCACAGGGTTATTGTGAGAGTCCGATAATATTCGCACAAGAAATGGCTGCGAATTTAGCTCAGTTTGTTCCCCCAGAGGGAAGACAGGTCCTGTTGTACGTAGATGATATTTTATTGGCCTCACCCACGCAGGAAAGTTGTAAAAGGGATACCCCTGCCCTTCTTAGTTTTTTAGCTGAGCAAGGACATAAAGTAAATAAAGAGAAGTTACAATTGTGGAAAGCACAAGTAAAGTACTTGGGTTATTTAATCTCGCAGGAAGGTAGACAATTGGAAAATAAAAGAAAACAAGCAATTCTTGAAGCACCTATGCCTACGACTAAGCGAGAGATGATGTCGTTTTTAGGTTTGACTAATTTTTGTAGAAGTTGGATTCCTAACTATGCTGAAGAAGTAGGGCCATTGACCGCACTGATCTAGGATACTCCCATGGCAGCTGAAAGTAATATACAGTGGACAGATAAGGCAATACAAGCATTTAATAGAATTAAGCAATTGATAGCAGGATCCTCTGTTTTGGGTTTTCCGAACTATTCTAAGCAGTTTGTACAAATGGTTGATTGTAAGGGAGGATATACGACTTCGGTTCTGGTACAAGTACATGGGGATAAACAGACACCGATAGCTTTTTATTCCTCCAGATTAGATCCTGTTGCAAGGGCATTGCCGCATTGTGTTCAAGCTGTAGTGGCAGCCGCCATGGCAGTGCAAGCCTCAGCATCATTAGTTTTGTTTCACCCATTAAAAGTGCGAGTTCCACATTCAGTAGCTACTATACTTTTGCAAGGTAAGATAACCTTTTTATCTCCTAGTCGACATTTGTCATGTATGACAGTGCTGCTAACACAGCCACATATGACCATAGAAAGATGTACTGCTCTTAATCCGGCAACACTTTTGCCGACTCCAGAAGAAGGTACTCCACACGTTTGTTTAGACAGCATTCATGACAAAATACTTCCCTGACCAGATTTAACGGATATTCCGTTGGTAGATTCTGATCTTGTTTTGTTTGTAGACGGATCAGCAAATAAGGATACTGTAGGAAAAACACTAGTAGGGTATGCTGTCACCACAGAAACTGAAGTTTTAGAAGCAAATGGATTGTCAAACATTTATTCTGCACAAGCAGCTGAGTTAGCGGTTTTGACTCAAGCTTGTACTTGGGGGGTTAAAAAAGTGACAATTTATACAGATAGTCAATATGCTTTCTCCACTGTACATGTTTTCGCTCAACAATGGAAGAATAGAGGAATGGTTACTGTGACAGGCAAACCAATAAATCACAGAGATTTAATTTTACAGTTGTTAGATGCAGTGCAACTACCACTTCAGATAGCGATATGCAAATGTTCCGCACATACTAACAAAAAAGATCCAGTCTCCAGGGGAAATGCTTTTGCTGATATGGCTGCAAAAAAGGCAGCTCAAGAAAATGATTTGCTTTTGCATGACAATGATTTAAAGCCCGGACACCTCTTAGACTTAGAGACACTAAAAGTAATGCAAACATTGACAACACAGAAGGAAAAATGTAGTTGGGTGAAATATGGTATTACCCAACAGGATGGGTTGTATAGGGCATCAGATGGCAAAATGGTATTACCCTCAAACCTTTTTAGGTATGCTGCATTGGTTAGCCATGGACCTGCCCATGTAGGAGTACAGACAATGGTTCAAATAGTGTCGAAGGTGTTTTGGTGTAAAGGATTTTCAACTTATGCAAAGCAATTCTGTTTATCTTGTTTATTATGTGCAAAGTATCCTGCTCAGGGGGGAGTTAAGAAATCTCAGCAAGCATTCCCTACCCCTCCATATCCATTCCACACACTTTGTATGGACTTTATTGAGTTGACACCTTCAGAGGGAAAAAGGTTCTGTCTAGTTATAATTGATGCTTTTTCTAAGTGGGTAGAAGCTTTTCCAGTAAAGCATCCTGATGCACACACAGTAGCTAAGGTTTTAACAACAGAAATAATTCCCCGATTTGGCCTTCCAAGGCGCATTTATAGTGATAATGGGTCTCATTTTGTAAACCAGATTGTGCAGAAGTTGGGTCAAGTGTTTCAAACTGATCTCAAACACCATTGTGCTTACCATCCACAGTCAGCTGGACTGGTGGAGAGACACAATGGTGTCCTGAAGAGTAAACGCTGCAAACTGACAGCAGAAACGCATAGATCCTGGACTGTGTGCATTGGCACTCCTGTACATGCGAATCTCACCCTCCTACAAAGGACTTACACCATTTTAACTTTTGTTTGGGAGACCATATTACGTCCCGCAGTGGCAAGGATTGTTGCCAGCGGAACGTGAGGGGGGTGAGGATCTGGCGAATTATATGAAGAAGCTGCTAAATGTCAAGTCTCTTGTAACCAATGACTCCTTTGCAGATTCCAGAAGTGAAACCTTGTTAAGCGTGGCACCCGGGGACTGGGTGTGGATCCGAATTGTGAAGAGAAAGAACTGGTCATCCTCCAGGTGGGAAGGCCCATATCAAGTACTTATCTCAACACCTACGGCTGTAAAGATCGCAGAGAGGACTTTGTGGATTCATATCACCCACTAAGACTTTTCCTTCTACCATTGATGTTGGTCAGACTCCACCGGATCCCTGAACGCAAAGTCTGACTACAAAGGAAGGATGCCATGTTCAACTGGTACTTGAACTGTTACGTGATGATGATTTTGGTGGCGGAAGTAAATATGTCCATACGAGAAGGAACAGTTGAGAGAGAAAAAGGAATGGTGGTGCTGCAAGCGCAAACAGGTGTTACTACTGTGTTCAAGGTAAAACTTTGTGAAGGAATTTTGGACTGTTCTAAATGGAACAATAATGATTTCTTGACTCGTGCAAAATATTTGTGCAGTAGAGACTATGCGTCCTGGTCAAATGTTTGGTGGTCAACAGATGTGAATGGATGGGAAACAAGTCGTGCAGTGATACCGGAGAAAGATAAAAGCAGACAACAAAGAATAAAAATTGCGCATTTCCAAGGTACCAAAGTAATTACAATAACAATCGTGTCACCACAAGAAAGTGATTCAGGAGTATATGGAATCGGAGTGTCTCTTCCAGTTGGAACTGATCCTTTGGGGACCCTCCAACTTAAAGTACAAAGCCTTATAAATGCTACAAGTAAAGCAGATTTTGCCTTCACAGAAGAACAATTGTTACTCGAGACGGGATTCGTACACCATAACGAATGGTTATCTTGGGTTAGATATAGTACCCGAGAGGCACATAGTGAGAACTGTGTTTCTTGTGCTGAAGGTAAACAGCAACTAGCAACAGTCCCATTGATGCAAGCTGAAGGTAATCGGACATGTCTGTTAAAGTTATTCTTCAACAAAACTGAAGATAAATGCAAAGATGAAATCCAGCATCATAAGCAAAGTTGAGAAACCGCCTACAGCAATCTCTTATCCAGGTTCGTATATGTGCATTTCCAGAGATGGCACAGGAAAGAATTATGGCAATATGGGACACAATTATTGCAATGTTACTGTGAATGGCAATGAGAATCCATTTCTGGAGAACCAAACTCATAGTTTGGCAGACGTATGGTGGTTATGTGGAGACAACAAACTCAGATCAAGGCTTACGATTCCCTGGAAGGGAACTTGTGCACTTGCAAAGTTAATTCTGCCATTCTACATTTTCCCAGTTCCAGAAAGCAATTTCTTAAGAGAACCTGAAATAAAGCTGAGGTGGTTGAATAAGAGAAAAACAGTGGCACTGAAGCAATCCTTCGATAGCAGTGTCTACATCGATAGCATTGGCGTACCAAGAGGCGTGCCTGATGAATACAAAGCAATAAACCAAATAGCGGCTGGTTTTGCATCCATCTTTGTCTGGATTCAACCCAATAAGAATGTGGACTGGATCAACTACATTTACTATAACCAGCAGCGTTTTGTGAACTACACCAAAGATGCATTAAAAGGTATTGCTGAACAACTGGAGGCCACTTCGCAGGTGGCATGCAGAACCGAATTGAGTTGGATATGCTCCTGGCCAAAGAAGGAGGAGTTTGCAGGATGTTTGGGACTTTCTGTTGTACATATATTCCGAATAACACTGCCCCTGATGGGAGCATCACTCGAGCTTTGAAAGGTTTGGAGATGTTATCCGAAGAATTGGCAGAGAACTCTGGGGTAAATAATCGACTTTCTACAAGCGTGGTTTGGAAAATGGAGTCATCTCATCAGCAGTTTCCTGGTGTCCGTCAGAGTCGCTGTGGCTATCGTGGTGGTATGTGGTTGCTGTTGTATACCCTGTATCAGAGGTCTTCTACAAAGACTGGTTGATACTGCTGTTACGAAAACGATGTACCAGCAGTTGCAACAGACTGGTGAAAGTGAATACATTGAAATGTGACTTTTGCAAATGTTTTGAAGTTTAAAAGTTTGTCTTGCAAATGAAGTAATGCAAAGAAAAACTTAGTTTTTACCATATATTGCTGAAATAAAAAGACAAATAAATGTGTTTTGAGGGGGGAAATGTTGAAAAAGTTTTAAAACATACTATTATTTGTCTCTTTCTCCCATCTAGCAAAATGAATATGCTATTTGAAGTGTTGGTAAGAAAAGGTCATTGAACCATGTTTATTAAAAATGGGCTTTATCTATGCTAGATGTAGTTTGCTTATGAACTTGAATAACACCCGTTTTCTATACTTCTGAATAAGAGTTAATTTACTGAGGCAGGCTGTGGAAAATTCCAGCTACCACTGTTGAACTAAGTATGCTGTACCTTTTTGAACATTCTGTACTAACTGTAGTTTTGAGGTAAACATTCTACACTAGCTGTGGTTTTGAGGTAAAACATTCTTTTCTGAGGTAATTTGTGATCCTAGATGTTTTTCATACCCAACTGTCAACTGTTAGAAATGTAACAAAAGCTATTTTGGCTAGTGACAGGAAAGTATAAAAGTTGATGTCAGTAAACAAGCTGATCAGATTGAGATCATCTTGGCCAATATGCTGCTGTAATCTGGTTAGCTGCAAATAAAGAAGTTTTTCATCACCTGAAGCAGATGTGACTCGCTTGAATTTTTCTTCTGACAGCTTCCCACACCCCCCAAGCACACAGAAATCAAATAACTTGCTTGTTTGTTCACTGTGCTTTCTTACTAAAGGCTTTGACTTGATGCCTATGAGCCAGAACAAATAAGGACTATAGAAGATTAATGGAGGTATCCATCACAAAGCATGTCAACAATGGAGAATTTGTCAAGTAATCCAAAACATAAGGCATTTCTTCCCAAGAAAAGCATCAGACAAATTTGTTTTTCCTTTGACAATATACCTCTATGCAATACAAAAAATGTGCTGGACTGGACAAAACATATTAAGTTAGACACAGCTATATAATCAGTTCATCTGACAGAAAATTCAAGAAAATACTTATGGTCTTCAAACAGAAAACTACCCTGAGCTCAGAGAAGGAATGGGAGTGAGTGTCCGATTCCAACTCACCTATCCCAGAATGCTATTGGTCCATAACAGTCAGTCAGCAACAGTAGCACATAAGAAACAAATCTCAAGAGGTGTACTACCTACACAACAACGGGGAAGAGACAGTCTGCAAAAGACTGCACTGCACCCTAGCTAGGCACACCTACTAAGCCTATCATAATAGCATGGCTTGCACAGTACGTGCAAATCAAGGAGAAAGAGAAGGATTTACTAGTTCCTTCCTGGATGAGGTCTGTGATCCCCAGCTTTCAGCTTGGTCATCCTATGCCTATAGCCATTGATACATGGAGTGATCAGAACAGATCAATATGGGATAGGAACTTGGTGAACCCTTGGAGACCAGTACGGCTAAAAAGTACGGGAACAAAGATAAATACTTACAGAATATATCTTATCGAAAGAGAAGCAGCGAGATGACGACTGGAGCCCGACTGCCTAAAAGACTTGCTCTTTTTACATCTACTGTTATGGAAAATCCCTCACACAACTATCTAATTTTGAAGAGTCAGGCGAGCAGCATTGCATAACATGTTGTCCAAATGCAACGCAGTATCAATCCATAAAAGGCGACTGGCAACTAAAAGACATGTAGGAAAGCTATCCTAAAAACCAACCATCTTTCCAGACTGGATAAAAATGCTCAACTATATGGCTGCAAGACATTCATTCATTCAGTCATTCGATCAATTCATTTGCCGGGGTAGTACACTGATCACAACAGACCATCTGCAAGCATAGCCAGACATTCAGGAAAGTTATGCCAAAATCTGCCATCCTTCTAGACTGGATAACGTTTAATATTTTTATAAAAGATGTGGCCATAGATCCAAGTCACTGTTTCCAGAAATCCTGGTCACAAGCTTTATCCATAGCAAAGGTGCAGCACTCTAGTAAACTGCTGACAGGTCCTTTCATCATTTTAATGCATTTATCATAATAAAATTCAGTAAATTAATACAAGAAACAATCCACTTAAGGTTTGCTAAAATGCAATTGAAATGAGTACCATTCTACTACAGGTGACAGCAATTAAGTACACAGACTCCGTGGGTTCAAAGGGAGTCAGCTTTCCCAGCACAAAATCTTAAACAGGAGATTGTCAGTTGGGGCACAGGTCAAGGTTGTAAGCTACTTTCCTGTGGCACAGGGTTCGATTTCCCCAACCCTTTTTTTTTTTTTACCTACTGTGAGACCTTGAGAAACTCAGAACCACACATTGCTCCCAGATCAACATTTGTTTAGTGGATCTACTTGGTTTAAAAATATGGATTGTTATTGTTGAATGAACCAGGAATCCTAAAATTGGAAGATTCCTGACAGGAAATGTTAATTACTGGAACTGAAGATGCCTGGATGTAGGACAGTTTGCAGGCCAAGATGGTAAACACTACAGAAGTGTTGAACTAAAGATGAGAAAGCAGGCATATATCTGTTACTCGCGAGGTTGAATCACATTTGATTTTTTTTTTTTTTACACCCACAAAAAAACACTAAGTGCACAAATAACTGAATGCTCATTTGAGTGAATCACATATGGCCACGGTGGTGCAGTGGTTAGCATTGCCACCTCACAGCAATAGGTTCTCCGGTTCGATTCTCAGCTGGGGTGCCGTCTGTGCGGAGTCTGCATGTCCTCCCTGTGGTCGCGTGGGTTTCCTCAGGGTGCTCTGGTTTCCTCTCAAATACATGCTGTAGGTGGATTGGACACTCCAAATTGGCCCCAAGCATGAGTGTGTGCTTGTGTGTGCCTCCTGTGGAAGGTTGGGCGCCGGGCTGGCAACTCAACACTGTAAAACTCCACTGCCAATCATGAGCGGGCAGGTGATCCGCTGCGTCGACCCCTAACTGGGAAAAGCCGAAAGAAGAAGACATATGGCTGAATTTAGTTTTATATAGTGTAAGTAAGCAGGAAAGTGCAGGCCTAGAAAGTTGGTCTTACCCATTCCATGTTTGATGGTACCCATAACTGGGATCATGCCATAAGTAATAAGGGGACTCGTGCATGATATAAAGCATTTAAGAGCGGAAGTAACTTTTCCATTTCCCATCTAAAGATCCATGCTGCGCTTGAATATGGACAGGGAAGAAAGTACAGTTTTGTACCTACCATAAATGTAGATGTTCGAGTGTTCACCCTGCTGCAGTCATCACACTTGGGTTATCCTGTCGTCAGGTGGTCCCGCAGTCGGCCGGATTTCCAGAGTCTTGGTCCGACGTCGGTTGCTGTCGCCTCATCCCTGATGTCAGTGCGCCAGGGGAACATATATTGCAACCAATGCTATTTTCTTCAGTTTTTCTTGCCCCAGATGTCAGGTGCCCCCAAAAAGGTGATCCAAATTAGTACCAAAAGGTGTGAACACTGTACAAACACAAAATCCCTTCAGCTATAAGCAAATACATCAGTAAGGCATAGCAGAGATTTAGCCAGTAGATCAGAGGGGTTGGAGGGAGGGTAACCTGGACTGCAGCAGGGTGAACACTCGAACATCTACATTTATGGTAGGTACAAAACTGTACTATGTTCATCGTGTTACCCTGCTGCAGTCATCACACTTGGGTTGAGTCCCAAAGCTAATGTAGGGTTGAAGCATCAGAGGGTTAGTGGAGGCAATGAGGCCCTGCAGAACTGCAGTGGCGAAGCCTGCCCTGGACTTAGAATAAAGAGGCAAGTGATGGCGTTTGGTGAAGGTGTGTTGCAGCTTCTAAACTTTCCTTGGTAGGAACCCCCCTGAGAAAGGCTGTAGAGGTAGCTGTTGCCCTGGTAGTGTGGGATCTAATGGTAGGAGGAACTGGTTTCCCATGATGGGTATAACAGAATTGTATGCAATGGCCTATCCATTTAGAAATGGTTTGCTTGGATATGGCCCTCCCTTGAGAAGCTGTAGCATAGGAAACAAAGAGCTGGTCAGTTTTTCTGAAAGCCTTAGTTTTATCCAAGTAGTAACGAAGCTGCCTGTGAATGTCCAAGGAATGCAGGAGTCTCTCACCTTTGTTCTGTGGATTGGGGAAGAAAGTGGGTAGGTGGATGGTTTGATGTAAAGCTACACTGGAAACCACCTTAGGCATGAAGGAAGGGATTAGTTCATAGAGAAACTCTGTCTTGATGAAAAATGAGGAAAGGTTCCACTGCCATAAGTGCCTGTAATTCTGAGACTCTCCTAGCAGAAGTTATTGCCAGGAGCAGGGCAGTCTTCCAAGATAGTAACTGAAGGTCTGCAGAAAAAGCTGGCTCAAAGGGAGGTAGCATTAGTTTTTCCAGAACAAAGTTGAGGTCCCATGTTGGTGTAGGAGCTCTTCTAGGTGGTCTAATGTTTTTTGCCCCTCTGAGGAACTGCCTTAGAAGTGGATTTGAAAATAAAGGTGGATTTGTGTCGTAGTGAGCTGAAATAGCTGAATCATGGATTTTAATTCAGGAGAAGGAAAGTCCTTTATGCAGCATCTCAGCTAAATACTGCAGAATGTGAGGCATATGAGGCTGAGTTGTGTCTTGGCCTTTAGCTTGGTTCCAAGCAGAAAACCTTTTCCATTTGTCCGAGTAAGCCTTCCTGGTGCTTGGCCTCCTGGCTTCTAGAATAACATCCAGTACTGCTTGTGAAAGAGTGGCTGGTTGGATGCTTAATTGATTTGCCATGCAGCCAGGTTTAAGGTTTTGATCTGGCTGTGTAGAATCTGCTTGTCTTGCTGCGTGAGCAAATTAAGTATTTGAGGCAATATCCATGGTGGGCTGTGAGCCATATTCTTCAATAGCGGGTACCAGTGCTGGCGTGGCCAGTCTGGGGCTATGAGAATCAGTCGAGGTTTCTCCTTTCTGACCTTCAAAAAAACCTTTGTGAGAAGAGGTAATGGAGGAAAGGCATATGCTGTCAGGTTTTTCCAACTGAAGGAGAGAGCGTCCACTTTCCAAGCTTGATGGTGGAATGTCCTTGTACAAAATTTTGTCAGTTGGTAGTTTTGAGGACTGGCAAACAGGTCTATATTTGGTAGGCCCCATCTGTGAGTTATCATTGTAAATATTTGTGGGTCTAGTTTCCACTCGTGGGGATCTTTGATCTTTCTGCTTAGGTCGTCTGCCAATGTGTTTTTCTGTCCTGGCAGGAACTGAGCTTGTAACTGGACTTGGTAGGCCAGAGCTGTGTTCCATAAGATTATTGCTTGCCTGCAAAGAGGGTAGGAATGTGTGCCCCCTTGTTTGTTTATGTACCACATTACTGTGGTGTTGTCCATCTTTACTGCAAGTTGTCCTGGCTGTAGTAGATCCTTGAAGGCTGTCAGAGCTTTCTATACAGCTAGCATCTCTTTTTGGTTTATGTGCAGTTTTCTTTGTTCTGCAGTCCATAGGCCTTGAATGCATTGCCCTGCCATGTGTGCCCCCCAGGCATAGTCTGAAGCATCTGTTGTGATAAGTTTGCCTGGGTGGGGGCAAGGTGAAAGGCTGACCCTTGTTGAGGTGACATGCCTGTGCCCACCACAGAAATTCCTGTTGAAGGCAGGGAATGAGAGATATCACTGTGTCCAAGCTGTGGCTGTGTTGAGACCATACGCTTTTTAGGTACCACTGTAATTTCCTCATATGCAGTTTTGCAAATGGTATCAGAATGCAAGATGCCATGAAGCCCAAAGCCTGCAGAATTTTTCTTGCAGTTAATTGGGTCTTTGTTGCCATTGTCTTGAAATATTGAGTCAGTTGTAATTGCTTGTCTGGTGTAAGATAAGCCTTCTGGGCCATTGTGTCCAAGCTGGCACCCAGGAATGTCATTTTTTGTGAGGGTACTAGTTTTGACTTCTTTTCATTTACTGTGTACCCCAGACAATTTAGTAGATGCTTCACAAAAGCCAGATGTTGTAAGAGAATGTCTTTTCTTTCTGCTTGGATGAGGCAGTCGTCCAGGTATAGATATATTTGAATTCCTCTTTGTCTGCAATATGCAATTACTGGTGCCAGGCATTTTGTGAAAACTCTGGGTGCAGTAGACAAGCCAAAGGGCAGTGCAGAAAATTGATAATGGGTTGAACCTGCAAGGAAACGGAGGTATCTTCTGCAACTTTGTCTGATAGGGACATGCAGGTATGCCTCCTTGAGATCAAACGTTACCAGCCATGCTTCCTTGCCCAACATGGGAAGTAGCTGCTGTAGTGTTAGCATCTTGAATTTGGGAACTTGTAAGTAAGTGTTTAGAATTGAAAGGTCCAGAATTGGTCTCCAAGCATTTTCTTTTCTGGGTACTAGAAAGAGTAGAGTAAAATCCTTGGCCTTGCTCTTGAGTTGGTACCCTTTGAATGGCTCTCATGGCCAAGAGAGCTGTAATTTGCCTTTGAGCCTCTGCCCTTTGATTTTGTGGCAGGTTTGGCATTCCTCTTTTTATTGGCAAGGTGTGAAAGTGGAATCTGTATCCTCATAAAATTATGTCTAGGACCCATTTGTCCTTTGTGACCATGTGCAAGTTGTCTACAAATAATGCTAGTTTCCCCCCCAAGGGGGCCGGCAAAAGAGCTTTGTTTGGCCAGCTGAGGTGCAAGTCATTGAGTTTGCCTTCTGGTGGGTTGAGACCTGTCTTCACCTCCCTTTTGGGTTGGAGTGCCCCATTGGCGAGGCTTATACTGAGCTTGTGGATGTCCTCTGCCCCTTGGGCACCTGTATTTACCCGTCTGAGGTCTGTCAGTGGCTGGAAAGGGCCAATTTTTTGTTGGCCAGTTTCTGCGGAAGTGAGGGGGTTGTACTTGTAGGAAATCTTTGACTGTCTGCATTGATTTCACCTTATCTTCCATTTTCTTTAAAACTTCTTCTGCTTTAACACCAAAAAGAACATCCTGCTGTAAGGGGGCATCTAGTAGTTTTGCTTTAACATGATCAGGCAGACTTTGTTCCTTTAACCAGGCATGCCTACGTATAACTGATCCAGTGACAGCTGCTCTGCAGGAGGCCTCTAAAGAATCAAACCCACATTGTAAGGTATGTTTGCCCACCTGCTTGGTGGCATGCAAAAATCTTGTACTTCTTTCAATTCAGATTTGTTGAGGGAGGGAGGTTAGCTTTTGTTTTAACTGAGAGATCAGAAATTGCTGATACTTAAGCATATGAAATTGACAATTTAGTGCTCTCATAGCTAAAGTGGCTGAGGTGTAAACCTTTTTCCCCCATCTATCTAGTGCTCTTGAATCCCTTTCAGAAGGTACTGGATTTTTATCCATGGACGCCTTAGCCCCCTTGGGACCCTGGGAGATAGTCTCTGGGTCAGCTACTGGGCTTTTGTAAAGAAATTTGTGGGAATCAGTACTCTGTAGTATCTGTCAGGCTTGTCCGGGGCAGGAAGTAGAGAGTCAGGGTTGAAACTGGATTCTAAATAGACATCATCCACAATGTCCAAAACAGGAGGCATGGCTAGAGGTCTGTGTTGGGGGAGTAAAAGAAACTCTCTGGGCCTTTTCTTGGAATCAGAGTAATCCTGACCTTCCCAGTGAAAATGTTCCCTCATAGTGTGTAAAGTTTCCCCAAAAGAGTAATCTTCCGGAGGGGAAGCTGAGAGAATAGAGTCCTCAGCATCAGAATCTTCATAAGGAGAGAAGGAATAGTCTTGGTCCTCAGAGGAATCCAAAGAAATAGACAGTTGTTCAGAGGAAGCAGAATCTTCCTCTTGTCTAGGCCTTTTGTCAGGAGGAGGCTGAGAACCTCTGATAAGAGAAATCAAATACTCAGCCATTTTGAGCATCTGTTTCTTAGGCATAGGGCCTTGAACAGGAGACTGAAGTGAAGCCTTTTTTGATTTAGAAGGAGTCTTCGACTTGGAAAACGTTTTGACTGCAAGAGTAGTCTGTCTAAAAACGCCTTCAGAAACCGATGGCGTTTCAGAAGCACCGACGTCCTTGGAAGGTAAATTGTCGGAAGGGCCTGAAGTAAAAGGCTGCGTTGGCTTAATACATTCCGTTAAAATATCTGTAGCAGTCTCGGGTTCCAGAACTGCGGTAGTCAGAGGCTGCGTCGGAGCCTCACTGATAACCGGAGACCGGATCAACCGAGGCCTCGGAATCGGGCTTAGGCCTGGGCTGTCGGTCCTTGTCCCTGTGCTTTTTGTGCACGCCGGTAGTCGGTAGCTCCCAAAAGTTTCCCCAACGGGGTACTTAGCTTTATAGAAGACTTCGGTCTGAAATTCGAATTAGACAATCTCAGGAGTCGGCCGACTGGCACTTGCGAACTGCTTCCGCTTCGGGCACCGTGCGGCAAGAAAGACTGAAGAAAATGGCGTCGGTTGCAATATATGTACCCCTGGCGCACTGACGTCAGGGATGAGGCGACAGCAACCAACGTCGGACCAAGACTTAGGAAATCCGGCCGACTGCGGGACCGCCTGACGACAGGATAACCCAAATGTGATGACTGCAGCAGGGTAACACGATGAACATCTTTGTTTTATGTGGATGGGGAGTCTGTTCCAGAATAGCGTATCCCCAGAGATTACACTTGTCCCTCCAAAACCATTCTGTTGATGTTGCATAAAGAGGTTTAGATACCTACACACAGTACTTCTGATGCCATCAGACTTGCTGATATGTAGTAAATCCATCAATATTGGATTGGGGGATGCTTTGTACACCAGACAAAGGTCACCTCTAAGTAGTCTGTTGGATAAAGTGTATAGTGACAGGGCTTTGAGTTGGTCCATAAGACATGTTGTATAAGCTTTGTATCCTTTTAATAGGGAATTTCTGTGATCATACAGTTATTTGAATAAAAAAAAATGGTGGTTGTAAATATGCACATGTTTGCGGGTTAGTATCAGAGTAAGGGTTAGGCAAGAAGATAGAGACAGTGTTATGCATATTTTGTGTTGTCTGTATCTTGTGTCTTGTGTAGTGTACTGTTAGGGAAAGGGTTTTTAGTAATGTGTCATGTTTGGGTTAAAGTTATGGTTAGCACTCCAGTAAGGTAGGCAAGGAAGGCTTTACCCCAACCCCAACCCTAACTAGGCGCAGTACGTTACTAAAAACCCTTTCCCTAACGGTATCAGTACCAAAATGTTAGTTGGTCTTGTAGTTTGGATTTACCAATATAATTTTTTTTTTTTTTTAGGAGGAGAGAAGTATTCAAAGTCTTGTGATTCAGGCTTAGTACTCATTCAGCATTTTGCGATTCTGAGTTTTCTACCTTTTATGACATATACATAAACAAAATAGATTACCCTACACATACATACACACACATACATACACATATTATATATACATATACATATATATATGATATATATATGAATGATATATATAGATATATATAGATATATATAGATATATATACACACACACACACACACACACACACACACACACACACACACACACACACACACACACACACACACACACATATGTAGCACATGTAAAAATCTTACTGATCATAAAGAAAAGAAAAAAAAAACAGCACTAGATTAAGTGCTCCAGAAGGTTTGGAGGGGAGATGGTGGACGGACAATAGTACAGCAATCTGACAGAATAAAAATGGAATATGAGAGACTGAAGTACAAAATAAAACACTGGGGCAGGAAGTGGGCAATACTCGTAAAGAGCGAGTATCAGGAGCCAAATGGGAGATTCCAAGGTCAAATATAGAAAGGCAGTGGAATCTACCCGGTGTTCTGACCCATGAGGGATTCAATCACCTGCTGCATGACCATACCAAACTGAAAAGAATTCTGACACTGTCCTAATCAATGCCAAGGATGTCATGGATGTCCAGGTTAATGCACACATTGTACAGTTTAGCTAAGTGGGAAACTGTAAGAAGACAAAACAATGGAGTAGGCTTTTAGAAAGTGGATTATGTTATACCAGGTAGATGGTCTCCAGGATCAATTAGAAGAAGACCAGGAGTAAACAAGCTGTGAGAATGAGTCATGGACAAATTACTCGGGGATATGGACAATAGTGTAAAGGCTAAAAGAAAAGAAGGCCAAAGTGGCTACAAAGGAATGTGAAACAGGCAACTGGTTCAAAAGACTGTACCCTACATGAGGTCCAAAGGAGTAGGAGGCGGCACAGTACAAGGAGTTGAGCAAGAGAGGCAGCAAGGACAGAAAAGGCTAAAACTGAAAAGGAGTGAGCAGAAAGACTTTGAGATACCTGGAGAAAGCGAAAGAAGGGCAGGGCAAATAACTAAGCTATGCTTGGACAGAACGGAGACCACAGACGCTTTAAATTACAGAGGTACTGAATTAATTTTTTTAACACTGAAGTAAAGTAATGCAAAAGGAGTGTGTTAAGAGGGAAGGAAGACGGGGCAAAATACCAAGAACTATGAACAGAAACCAGAAGAGAAAGGGAGGAAGTTCAGAGGGAAATGCTGCTCCTGGGGAAAAGCACAAGGATGAGCTGCCTCGCAGAGCTGTCAAATCTGTCCAGTGTTCTGGCAGACCCCTTGACGGAATCTGCAATAAATCACTGGATAGCACTGAAGTGAAAAAGGCCTGCCTGGCAGCAGTTTTAAGGGGGAGGATCAGAGAAAAATACAAAATCCGTTAACATAACAGTGGCAGGAAGCCATGGGGAAAATTCTGAGGAAAGGGTGGTAGCATTTATAAACAGCTACAATCTTCAAGAAGACAACTAACAAGAGTTCCCAACCAGAGGAAACTGTTGGTTAAACCAGATTCAGTTTTATAACTCAATCAGCAAAAGTTTATGGGGGTACCAGTAGAAGTGGTCTACCTGGACTTCAACAAGGACTTTTAACTTTGTGCCTCACAGAAGGCTAATGACAGAATGGGATGGGGTAGAATCAAGTCGGAGGAAACCGAGACCAATATGTCTGAATAACAGAACACACAGGGTTGTGGTGACAGACAGGGAACATCAGGAGAGAGGAATTAGTGACTAGTCAGGTGGCACAGAAATGTGTCCTGGGTCCAATGTTTTCACTGTGCTGGTCTTAGATGCAACTGAAGGTGAATAGAACAGGATCAACTTCTTGCTGATAACACAGACTGCTGGGGGGGGGTTTGGAAAGAGTGAACAAATCAGCAGAAAGGTTAAATGTAAACACGGTATTTAAAAAGTAGACAATATTTCTGCTCCATGGTCTTGATCAGATCACTCCTTGAATACCATGTGCAGTCACTGCGATACCACTGGGGTCATTCTGAACATGAAGGATAAAGGTGGAAGGAGGCAGCACAGGCAGTACCGTATATTAGGGACTAACTACTGGATTTTGAAAAGTACTGTTTCACTGGGTTGTACATCAATGGAAAAAAAGCTACTACGATGGGTGAAGAAGGAATGCATAGAGGTATTTAAGAGGGTACTATAGGGCTTGGGAAATATTGTTAAGCGTGGAAAGCACTGAGGGAGAAGAGGCACCATGCAAAGAAACTTAAGGCAGACTAGATGGACTTGTATTACATTATATTATATTTAAGGAGACCACAAAAGCTCCTTCCTACATGGAAATCCCAGCTACATCTGCGAATCAGAAACCCTCTACAGTTTTGCAGGACTCTGTACCAATTGACACTGTCCTATGCTACCAGACACATTCAAGGGAGCAGACAGTCCCATCAATGAAATGGCATAGCTGTGGGTTTGGAACTGAATTTGTGCTCAAATACAACTATTACTCATGTGCTGCATTTAGGATTCTGCTCTGATTTAGCAAAGGGATTCTGCTTAAGGGGATAACACATGCACTTTTCTTCTAGCCATTCACCATTTCTGAAGGCATTATTTAAACTTGACAAAGTGCAGTTGTATGAAGGTGTTCAGCACGATAGCTGAAGTTACATATAACTGTTGCTGAAATGCATTATGTAAAACGGGAATTGGTTCAGAGGCAATGGCTTGTCTTCCAGCCAGATGTGCAAGCAGTACATACAATCATTCACAGATGCTGGAATACCTCCTACAAGGAAGGACATCAACCAGAAAGTGAAGGAAAAAAAAAAAAAAACACATTTCATCTTTTTTCAAGCTGAATAATCAAAATATGTTCCTGTACCCAGTATGAACTGTGCCCCCCCCCAACTAAGTGAAGTATCCCTCCTTCAGAGAAACAAAATTACACAGCATGCAAGAGAGAGAGAGAGAGAGACGCACATATTACTATCCTTCAGATATGCCCATTTAGAAGGGATGAAAATGGTGCGAAAGTGGGGGGAAGCTACAACTGTCAATGGCACTATCTTTAAGGAATCTAGCATTACAGCAACTACTACCATGCTCACCATAAAGCTTATTGCCACAGTACATTTAGCAAACTAAAAGGGGTCCTTTAGCTGCTGCAAATCTTGCTCTTCTAGATCAAGCTGAACTGGCAACAAATACTTTTTAGCAACAGCAAATCAAGAAAAAAACTTGCTGTGGAGTCTGCTGCTCTAAAAGAGACTGCTCTGACTTGCACCGTCTTACCACAGCGGTCATAGCAAAAAGGTAATGAGGCAGGCCAGCCTATTTGGATAATCTCCACTGCTTCCCTGGTATGCAGTAGGCAAATATCTGACCTCTTAGAAGTCCTTGGTTCTCTTGGGTCCCTATTTATTTGACAAAGCTTTAGCTTGTCGAACTACAAAAGATCGACAGCTAAAGATCGAAGGAGCCAAACTATGAACGGGCAACTAAGCAAATTTTTTGTCAGGGAAAGAATTTGCTTGGCCATTAGTGGGAATTTGCCCTTTCCCGGATGTGAAGCGATCTCGTAGTATATTTAGTTAGGGAGGGGGGACAAAGCCCCCCACTTAATTCAGGTTGAAAGGTTTTTGTTTTGTGTAATGGCCAAGAGAATTATTTCCATGGGAAAAAATTTCCTTAGCTGTTCTTTCCCGGTTTGGACGTTTTGATCTTTAGCCGTCGATCTTTTGTAGTTCGACAAGCTAAAGTTTTGTCAAATTGATAGGGACCCGTTCTCTTAATGAAGTACTTCAGTTTACCTGTAACATCCATGGTTAGCCAAACCACCTCACCTTGTTCTAAAGTTTATTGGTGAAAAACTGATGGCAGCTGTACAGAGACATAGTAATCCTGCCTTTGAGGACAATGGTATACAGTTTGCTGCATATTAATGTGGTCTCTTAAAACACACACAGTCTTTGATTAAGATGCATACAAACTTCTCTGCACACAGAGATCCAAAGCTCTGAAATCCTCCTAGGCATGGGTATATCTATTATGAAAAGGAATTTTACACAGCAGAAACTTTGGCTGAATTGGCCACCTCAAAAGGAAGAAATACATGGTTCTCTATCACAAAGCTCAAATCCCCCAGCAGAGAGAGAAGTCTCCTTGATGGTGCAAGACAAAGTTGGCCCTTGAGGAACACCTCCTCTGCTTATAGATGGCGAAAACTAAAGTTTAGTGGCAAACCGGCAGACAAAATGCACACAGATGTTGATGGAAAATGTTACACCCTTATCAAAATAGATCCAACATATTCTGTAGAAGTTTCCTTATGATGATAGTTTAGGGGTACACATTCTTAACAATGCATAAAAAAGAAAAAAAAAAACTCTTCCACTTCCTCCAAGTAGTGGAAAGGATTTTACAGTCTTGAGCCTCCTACAGAATATGTACCCCCTACTTAATGTGGGGACAAACATCCACAACAGATTATGCTAGGATATTCCACGTTTTCAGCCTTAGGAAGTTGAAACTCAGATGGGCCAGTGACCTCAAACACTTCATTACAATCTCAATAAAAAAGGAAAGAAATGGGATGCCTTTTTAGAACATCTGCATCAACCAACAAGGCCACACCTACCCTGGCCAATGAGGAGCTATAATTATGAAGCACTTCCGGAATGAAAAGAAGCAAAGAAAAGAATGTTTCACTGGATGAAGGTGGATACTGGCTCTCTAGGCAAATGGAAGGTGCAGAATACTAGCAGACTGTGGTTGACTTTTAAAGCAAACATGTCTACTTCTGCAATGCTTAAATTTCTGTGTGATCCATCTGTATGGTTTAAGCTCCACTGCTTAGGATTTTTGCCACATTTTGATTTCTGGAAATTAGTCATCTGTAAGTGAACAGTTAAGCTGATGGCTTAAAACTTACACTTCCATGGCAAGTCTGTGGATGTCACAAAAGCAGGTCGTCCCTTGACTGCTGCCATACAATGTTGATGCAGTCTCTACCCTGAAGAATGCTGGCTGAACGGTTGAATGGAAAGCCTCAAAATGCCCCTCTCTCAAAATCCGAGCCTTGAAATGAAAAAAAAATTGACTCCTGCACAATGTCTATAGAGAATCCTAGATTGCTGGTAACACCAAATGGGTTCTCTCTTGCCTGCTGGGACCATGGGTGTAGTCTGCTGAAAAGACTGACTGTCCCAATCCCAGTCATTCCTGTGGTACCAGTGGGTTTGCTAACAAGCAGGCCATTATGTGGAGATTATGACAGAAACTTGGTTACTAAAATGCTGAAACCCACTACAGTGACTTCTGTAATGCTGAGACTGAATGGCAGATTAAATCAAGATTGTCATCTCACCGAATATTCCCTACTCTCCAAGGCATGGCAGTCTCAGAGTTAATGTAGTTCAGTTTGGAAGAACTGCTTGCCAGCATGCAAAAGAAAAGTCATGAGAGAGATGTGCAATATTCACCTCCCCCCAGTTTCTCAGCACTTGGCATTTCATGTGTTGACATTTCAGTAAGAAGCCAGAAAGCTTATATGTACCTGAGGAGCTTGATGGAAGTTCTTTTTGTCAAGGCCTGTCTCTAGGAGATACACAGAGAGAAATGACTTCATAGGAGAGGGTTTTTTTTTCCAAATAAAGGAAGAGATATTTATTAGGATGATGTGTCCAAGATTGCTCACAAGGAGGACATGGGTTTGTTTGTGTCTTTCGGCTTTTCCCAGTTAGGGGTCGCCACAGCGGAACTCCGGTCCGCTAATGATTGGCAGTTGATTTTTACGTACCAGCTTGCCAGGCCTGACGCACAACCTTCAATGAAGGTACGTCCAATCACGCATGTCTCCACGCAGAAGACGCTCTAGCTGAGAATCGAACCGGACAGCGTCTTACTGTGAGGCGACAACGCTACCGCAGCACCACCACCGCGGTGAAACAGGGGAAATAATCTGTTTCTGAAGGTAGCTGGGGTGCAACAAAATGCTAGACATTCCCTAGAGAGACAAGTGTCAAATTATGGGTGTAGATGAATGCTTCAGAATAAGCAGAGCAATATGCATAAAATAATTAGTAAAAGCTTTGGTAATGGTCTCAAAAATGTAGAAATGCTGTGTTGGGCCAAAATGTAAAGTGACAGGTGTTCCAGTCACTTGGAAGTTATTGACACTGCATACAAAAAAATAAAATGGAGCTGTACCCCACAGACAATGAGCGTCTGGGTCTTCTGCATCCAAGCTAGAAATCTTAGGAGGTTAAGTTATGGCCTGTTATAAAACTAAAGACTCTTGTTGTGTGACACATGAAAACTGGTGACCATTTAGCAGAGGGAAAACATGCATTAGCAATGTCATCTAGCCTTGACACTTGATAGGAAAAGAAAAGTCAGTAAAAGATATGCAGGAAGAGTAGTTACATGACTACGGGCAGAAACTGATAAAGTATACATTTTTACATAGTCATGAAGTTGCACACAATCCAACCCTGCAAGTAGCACAACAGACCATCAGGTTTATATTTCTTCATAGCTCTGAAATGCAATCATGGGGACACGAATCTTGACATTTTCTTTTAAAACTACTTTTTTGCTCATAATGTACTGTGAGGGCATATCTAAAGATATCTTCCAGTCAGATCCATTCACACTCAATTCACTAAAAATGAAAGGGTGTGGGGATGCTGTTAATTTCTGAGCATCAGCAGTAAAAAGTATAAAGAAACAGCTCAGACAAGACAAGCTTAAACAAGTGGACACAGAGCTTACAGTATGGTCTTCTTTCTACCCTAGTCACCAAGTCCGCCAGAGTATCATGCTTCCTGGCTTGCAAAGTTGTTGCAAGTGGTCATCAGTTTTCTTCATATTCAGACTACAAAAAGGTTCAACAGGTGACTGGCCCCAAGAAAGGGAACAATGCAGATGTTAAGTGATCATACACAAGTTTATGATCACAGTTGCATACTTTATCAGTTTCTGCCCATAGTAGTCATGTTTTTTAAAACAAAAAAAATACAAGTACTTTACTGTGTGCACCTTCTTTGGCAAGAAAGTTTCAAATGTGACAGGTGAAATAATGGAAGAGCAAGGCAGACACGAGACTTCATTCAGCCCCAATACGGCAGCCACTGAGAAGTCTGGTGAAATGCCATGGTGTGGAAAAAAACTGGTCCATCACTTTAAGTGCAGAAACTTGAAAATAATTCTTCAGAAAAGAAAATAAACTGGAAAAATGAATGGCATGAGTACAGCTGTACTTTACATCCAAAGAAAACCAAGACAGACTTCCAAATGAACATGCTTTAAATGAACAGGTATATTTTCATTAAAAGTAGAACAATGACACTGTTCTGTGACTGGAAAAACAGCAGGGGCTACCAACAGAACACCACATGAGCTTGGAATGTATGGATGCATTTAACACAATGTGGATGTGTGCTGTCCGACATTCCACACACAGAAAGGTACAGTTGTGTAAAGTTTTACCATAACAGTAGGGGGTCCTTCTCTTCACTGTTAAAAAGGGATGGGCAGTCCCACACTCAGCCAGTCAGAGAGAGAGAGAGAGAGAGAGAGAGAGAGAGAGAGAGAGAGAGAGAGAGAGAGAGAGAGAGAGAGAGAGAGAGAGAGAGAGAGAGAGAGAGAGAGAGAGAGAGAGAGAGAGAGAGAGAGAGAGAGAGAGAGAGAGAGAGAGAGAGAGAGAGAGAGAGAGAGACAGAGAGACAGAGAGAGAGAGAGAGAGAGACACAGAGAGACAAAGAGAGACAGAGACAGAGAGAGACAGAGAGAGACAGAGAGAGACAGAGAGAGAGAAAAATCTTGTTTGTGCTATATTTCACATTTTTGCTACCCCCACAGAATGTACGGCATAAAAGTGATGTACGGACAAAACCATGCCACAGGACAAAGGAGTTTGTGCCCATCCAGAAGGAAACAAAATCTGAGCAAAGGGGGGTTGGAAGGAGGGAGCGAATACTGCAATAGAGAAGGGCATCTACTGTTAAGTATTACACAACTGTACTATGTCCTTCCCTATTACTGTTGCAGTATTAAGTTATAGAAAGCTCAAGAAACAGAATGAGAGGTGGAAGACTGAGAAGAGCACTCAACAAACCAACAGGTTTCAGCAACATGTGCTCTGGCCCTAGAAACCATACCACCCACAATGTCAGTTGCAGAGTGAACATGTGGGGATGCATGACAGCCTTCTTGTCCTGTGTGAGGAGATCCAGTTGGTGAGGCAACAGGTGCTAATTGCCCCTGGCCAGATGCATTAAGAGGGGGAGCCAGTGCTGTTTCGGCCAAAATGGAGTCACGAGCAAGATTTTTGCAGAGTCCAGGTGAATCTTCTGCATGATTCTTAAAAAGTAGGAGGAAGAGGGAAAACGAAGAAACTCCCCTTCTAAGGAAAGGAAAGGGCATCAGTCTTTCACACCAGATGGCATCATACTCTGGGGCATCATACTCTGGAACAGAAGACAGAAAGCTGCCTGTTCAGAGGGGAGGCAAAATATCTAAATATTCCTCAAACACATCTCTATGAAGCATCCATTTGTGAGCCTGTGTTTTGGACCTGCTCAAAGAGTTTGTCAAGATTGTGCTCTGAAGGAATATATACTGCTTGTAGAGTTAACTGATAAGGGAGCGCCACTTCAAGCCTGAAGTGCTATCCAGCAGAGGAGATGGGATTTCATGCCACCTACTTACTGACATAGCACATCACTGTCGTGTGGTCTGTGTACACCTTCAAAGGGGCCTGGAGAGACCACGGGATGAAAAGCCTGAAGGGCTAGAATCAGAGCGCTCATCTCTTTGGTAGTCTGATTTCTGAAGGGGAAGGCCAAAGACCCAGAACCTAAAGGTGACCAAGAGATGTCCCACACCCCATGTCTGAGGAATCTGTTAACTGCTCTTGAGAAGGGACTGGAGGCTGAAAGGGCCAGCCTGCGTTGAGAATGAACTGCTGAATGCACCACTTGAATTCCTTCTTGAGACAGGGAAGGAGAGGTAGACAGAAATTCAGAGGGTGATGATTCTACAGCCAAACCAGCTTGAGGTACCACTGAAGATTCCATGTAAGCAGTCTGGCAAGAGGAAGCATTGGAAAAGAAAAAAAAAAAAAGACATGAATCCCAGGGCCCGAAGAAACTCCCTGGCTGGCAGAGAAGAGACTAAAGGAAGCCCGTCAATGATAATGCCTATGGACATGGAAGAGAGGCCCATCAATGGCACCGTCTGAATCCTGCATCTCAGATGCACATGATCTGGACAGGAAATCAGAACGGACTTTTTGAAGTTAATAGTAAAAGCCTAGACACTGAAGAGAAATGGTGAACTGCAGATCCTGCAACTGACTGGGAAAAGGCGCCTGAAGAAACAGGCAATCTAGATAAGGAAAATCTGAATGCCATGGAGCCTGCTGAAGGCAATCACAGGAGCTAGGCATTTCATGAATACTCTTGGGACAGTAGAGAGGCCAATGGGCAAAGCAGATAATTGAAAATAAGAGGAAGACACAAAGAAATGTAAAAACTTCCTGAAGATGGGGTAAATGGGGATATGAAGGCAAGCATCTTTCAGATCTAAGGACACCAAAAAAGCTTGGGGTAATAAAAGAAACAGAGTCTGAAGAGTAAGTATCCGAAAAGAATGGATCTCAAGAAAGGTGTTTAGCTGGGAAAAAGATCCAAAATAGGTCTCAGAGTGCCCTTCTTTTGAGGAACCATGAACATCCTGGAATAAAAACCCATTCCCACTTGGGAAGGGGGGACAGGTTGGATGGTCCTTTGGTTCGACAGGGACCCTAGAACCTTTGGAAAAAGAGGTTGTTCTAAAGGAGGTTGAGGAACCCATGAAAAAGAAGGGAGAAATTTCCAAACTATGAAGTAACCCTGACGTTTGACAAAAAGAACCCGAGAGTCTGAAGTGATGAGACACCAATTTGGAAAACAAAGGGAGAGCAGAATGGACAAAAGAACCTGGTCCAAAGGAACGGGGAACAAACGGTCCAAGATAAGCAGGCTTATCAGATTAAGGAGGATTCTGGTTCACAGAACTCTTGAGAATCCTTAGCAGAGGGGGCAGCCTCCCACCTATCCTGCCCTTAGAGGCCTGGTGGAGTAGCCTGTGAACAAAAGCAGACACTGAATAAAAATTCCTCTGGAACTTAGGGATAGGAATGACAAAAATATGTTTAAGATCTTGCAAGGCTTTGCCCTTCTTTTGAAGACACGTCGGCAACAGCAGCCCCAAAAAAGATATGCATTATCCAAAGGAGCATCCAACAACTTCACCTTAATGTCTGAGGCTGGAGATGAAGCCAAGAATAACACCTCATGACAGACCCAAAAGCAGCAGCCCTATAAGAGATGTCAACAGCATCAGAGCTACACTTAAGAGTGGCGAGCCACTTGAGAAGCAGAACCTAAAAAGATGAGGCAGAGGATTTCCGGTCAGGGAGGGAAGAGATAACCTGATAAGCCTGAGTAATCAAGGTCAGAGAATACCTGGACATGTGGGACTGGTGATTACAGCCCTAAAGACCAAAGTAGAAACAATGTAAACCTCCTTGCAAATTCTCTCCATTGCCCTACTATCCTTATCAGAAGGTAAAAGTTTAAAAGATTTGTCAGAAGAGACTGACACCATAGCAGGATCAGTAGAAGGACATTTAAATAAAAATGGACAATCCTCAGGAACCTCACAGAGCCTACCAGGTTTCTTAGGAACAGGAGGCTGAGAATCGGGAGACTTGGAAACAGCAATGAAAGTATCTAATAAGGTTGCCAACACAGGAGGAACTAATGATGGTTTCAGAGTATCTACCCGAAGCAACTCCTAATATCTTTTCCAAACATCAGTTACCGGAGAAGCATCTCACTTAACCATCATCCTAGCACTTGTGCCCCCCAAAACATAATTCTTTGAAAGGTGACTCAGGGCTAAGAGACTCCTCTTCATAAGAACAATAAGCTAAAGGCGAAGGCATCTATGAAGAAGAGGACAAAGATGCCTCACCAGACAGTGAATCCTCCTCTGAGGAATGTGGTTCCCTAAGCCATTTAGAAGGGGTAGAGGTACGAGGAGGAATGACTACAAAGAGACACTGTTCGTGACGATTATGGGGAATCTGTCTCACGCACTGACATTTTCTCTTCTTGGATGACGTGAACTCCCAACTCATAATATAAAATACAAGACCAAGAAAATTTAAAATGTATATATACATACACACACACATATATATATATATATATATATCTATATATCTATATATCTATATCTATATCTATATATATATATATATATATATATATATATATATATATATATATATATATATATATATAGGTTCATAAGTTTATACTAGGCTATCTGCCCCCAAGGCATTTATAAGCCTAGCCCAAAGTTCTGTGGCTTATGCCACCCCTTATATGAAAAAATACTGTACCCATTAGTTTGTTGTGCCTCTGTCCAGCAGTGACACAGAGATGATTCCCGGGGTAAACCTACGATCTCCCATCCACAGGTCAAGATTTCTCTTGAACAGAGCCAGCGAGGTGCTCTGCCTCACATGGACTGGGATTTTATTCCACAGCATAGGGAGTCTCTGAGTGATAAATCTATCCCTCCAGCATGTCCTATTTATATCCGTGCTAAGGTTTAAGTCGCTTGCTCTAGTGGTTTTGGTGGATTTGGATTTTTTGAGGTGGAGCATGTCCATTAATTCCGGGTTGGACATGGCCTTGTATGTCAGGCACATGTCATCTCTGAGCAGACAGTATGCGACTGAATAGAGCTAATCTGGCAGCATATGGCAGATTTTGGAGTCCCTTTATCCTTTTGGTGAGGAACTTTTGGGGTCTCTCCAATTGCTGCAGATGTCGGGTGAGATACATCCCGAATGGGGCATTGTACTCGATCATTGGTCTGATATGTGAAGAGTACAGGGGAACAATGACCTCACTAGATCTGGATGCGAAAACCTTCATGATCAGGTGGGCAATGTAGAAGGTCTTTCTAACCACTTTAGCAACATGAGTGTCAAAAGAAAGGCCACTGTCAACCTGGGTCCCCAGGTCCCTGATAACCTCTCTGTGCTTAGTGGATTGCCACCTATATGGTAGATTGGGGTTACCTTGTTTTTCCCGAAGAGTATGACTACACATTTTTTGGCGTTTAACTTCAGGCCATGGCTCTGGCACCAGCTATCTGTTTCCGTGAGTCCCTTCTGAAGGATATCCGTGTCCGATGCACTTTCCACTATGGCGCCCAGTTTACAGTCGTCTGCAAACTTTGTCAGTCAAAGTCCTCCCATGTTGGCCTGTACCTCTGAGAAGTAGATGCCGAACAATAGGGGGCCAAGGACAGAGCCCTGTGGGACACCACTTGTGACCGGCTTGGAGTCTGACATAGCGCCAGCAACTCTAACCCTGTGAGTTCTGTCCTTAAGCCAGTTTGCAACCCATCTTGTGACATATGGGTTTACATTTAAGCTGGTAAGTTTTTCTACAATACCCAAGTGGGGTATTGTGTTGAAAGCCTTCGCAAGGTCAAGGTAGGCTGTATGGACTGCCTTTCCCTCATCAATTGCCTTGGTGACTGTTTCGAAAAAGTCGACCAAGTTGAAAAGGCATGATCTGCCCTTGACGAAGCCAAACTGGGTCGGGTCCAATGTCTGCAAGTCCCCTATATCTTTGTTTATGAGCTCCATTATGATCCTCTCCATAGCTTTGCAGACTAGACTTGTTAAGCTTATGGGACGGTAATTACCAGGGTCCGTAGAGGCACCGCCTTTGTGGAGTGGGACCACAGTTGCCGTACGCCACTCCTTGGGCACGTATCCTGTGGTAAGGCTGAGATTAAACAGCTGCCTTATGTGCGGGTTTAATTCCTCATTTAGCTCGTGTAGCACACAGCCGGGGACACCATCCGGTCCCATTGATGCTGTGTTTTTAGCTTTAGAGAGAAGCTTTCACCTGCGCATTTGAGATGTCTGGGAGGCTACACTCCGCTGGGATAGTTATCTCTCCTTTAGGGGGATACACACACACACACACACACACACACACACACACACATATATACATACATATATACATACACGTCTACATCTATCTAGCTATAGATATAGCATATACATATATATATATATATATATATATATATATATATATATATATATATATATATATATATATATATATATATATATATATATATATACACACACACATATACACACACACATACATATATACACACACACATATATATGTATACATGTACATACACATACATACAGTGGACATACATACAGTGGACATAAAGTGTATACAACCCTGTTAAAATGCCAGGTTTTTGTGATTATATATATATATATATATATATATATATATATATATATATATATATATATATATATATATATTATATAAAAAGACAACAATAAATCATTTCAAAACTTTGCACCTTTAATGTGACCTATAACCTGCGCAATTCAATTAAAATTGAAACATCTGTTAGGGGAAAAATATAAAAAACAAAAAATGTACAATAAGCTGGTTGTATAGGTTTGCACACCCTTAAACCAATACTTTGCTGAAGCACCTCTTGATTTAATTACAGCATCCAGTCTTCTTTGGTAGGAGTCCATCAGCAAAGGCACATCTTGACTTGGCAATATTTGCCCACTCTTCCGTGCAAAAGCACTCCAAATCTGTCAGATTGCACGGACATCTCTTGTGCACAGCCTACTTCAGGTCACCTCACAGATGTTCAATTGGATATAGGTCTGAGTTCTGGCCGGGCCATTCAAAAACTTAAATTTTCTTCTGGTGAAGCCATTCTTTTGTTGATTTGGATATATGCTTGGGGTCATTGTCATGCTGAAGGGTGAACTTCCTTCTCATCTTCAGCTTTCTAACAGACTCCTGAAGGTTTTGGGCCAAAAGTGACTGGTACCTGGAACACTTCAAAATTCCCTCCATCTTGACGAAAGCTGAAGAAAAGCAATCCCAAAGCATGATACTGCCACCACCATGCTTCACTGTGGGGATGGTGATCTTTTGGTCATGCAAGGTGCTGTTTTTGGTCACAATTCCAAAAAAATTTGGTGCAGAAAGTTCAACTTTTGTCTCAGACCATAACACATTTTCCCACATGCTTTTGGGAGACTTACTTGCCAGAAATTCCTGCAGCTCCCAGTGTTGCTGCAGGTCTCTTGGCAGCCTCCCTGATCAGTTTTCATCTAGTGTCTTTTCCATACATTTTGGAGGGACGTCCACTTCTTTGCAACATCACTATTGTCCCATATTTTCTCATTTTTTTGATGACAGTCTTCACTGTGTTCCATGGTATATCCAATGCTGTGGGAATTTTTTTTTGCACCCTCCTCCTGATACCTTTCAACAATGAGATCCCTTTGATGCTTTGTAAGCTCTCTGCGAACCATGGCTTTTGCTGTAGCAGACAACTGAGTAAATGTCAAAAAAAATCCTACTAGGACAGCTGAACTTTATTTGGGGTTAATCAGAGTCTCTAACTGATGGCAGGTGTATACCCAAGAAGACTGAATGCTGTAATTAAATCAAAAGGTGCTTCAACAAAGTATTAGTTTAAGGGTGAACACACGTATGCAACTAACATAAGTTTTTTTTATTTTTTATACCCCCCCGGCTTGTTTTTCAATTGAATTGTACAGGTTATACGTGCTCCAGAGAGCACCCCTGCATTACCAGGCTACAACTCGTACCTCACTTTTCGGCCATCTAACCTGGACCGAACACCAAAGACGGAGGGGTGTCCATATTCACTAAGGATATCCACACCTCAACCTAGTTGCGCAGCATAATGCATCTCGAGGTTATCAAAGTGCAACTAACTCTGGGCAAAACTGCAATCCAAACTGTAGCTTGCTACAGATCCCCAACCATGCCCCAGGATTTGCACTCCTCTTTTCTTGATGTACTGGAAAATATTAGGGTTCAACCAAACACCCTAATAACGGGCGATTTCAACTACCCCACCATTAACTTGAAAAACTACTCATGTACCAACTCCTTTGGTCAACACTTTCTGGAATTCATAAATTCCAATGCCCTGGATCAACTTATCCACACCGCCACCAGGGGCAACAATATCCTAGACCTAGTCATTATCACCATGAGTGACCGGTGCTCAACACCTGAAGTCAACTCCTCGTTGGTCAGATCTGACCATAAGCTAATCACCCTAGATATTCACATCTCGCCCCTGCCCCCCATTAAGGAAACCACGGTAAAAAATTTCTCCAAAGCCAACTTCAAGCTTCTTAAGACAGAAGTGGTGAACTTCATGACACTCATGCAAATGGACAATACACTTACGACTGCTGAATCCTACACAAATGCACTTTATAAGCACTTACACGAGTGCATCGATCGTGCTATCCCAAACAGAACCAAGACGCTATCCTCAAAAAAAAAAAAAAAAAAATGGTCCCCTGCCATAAACAAACTCTACAACAGAAGGAAGAAACTGTTGAAGAGAGTAAACTCCCATGAGTGGAGGAGCTCCCTGGTTAGCCTCAGTATGAAGCCGAGATCCCTTATAGGATCCTCCAAATCTAGCTGCGAAAACAAAAAATAGCCACTGATTCAAGGGACAACCACAAAGCATTCTATAGTTATGTCAAGAATATCAATGGCAACACCCAGATCTGCTCTGAGTTACAGCACAACAGCATGAAAATTACAGAACCAACCGATATTGCAAACATCCTGACATATAGGTTAAGTGCTAACTTTAACCCTCCCTTCCTCCTAAAGGGCCCAAATCTATACAGGAAGAACGCAGAGTCCCTGTAATCACAACTACTAGGTAAAAGCTGCACTCTCTAAAGCCAAAAATACAGCATCCATGGGACCAGACAACATCCCAGGCTACGTTTTACACGAACTTCAGAATGAACTAGCTCCCCACCTAAGCACCACGTTCAATCATAGCCTCACATCAGGCTTTGTGCCCACTGAATGGTGCAGAGAGGTATCCTACTCCCCAAAAGGAGAGCCACCATTGATCCCAGGAACTATCGCCCTATTAGCCTGACGAGCCTGGTTTTCAAGGTCATGGAATGTATCATCATGGAACTCAAAACAAAGACATTGGTAACCTCCAAACTCTGGACCCCACCCAGTTCAGGTTTGTGAAAGGCAAATCATGCCTCCTGAACCCAGACTTCTTTGAGGCAGTCACCAAAGCCATAGACGAGGGCAAGGTGGTTCACACAGCCTTTCTTGACCTCGCCAAGTCTTTCAACACCATCCCCCACTCAAATTATTGCTAAACTCACTAAACTAGGTATAAATCCCTACGTCACAAGACAGGCTGCCAACTGTCTCACTGACAGAACCCACACTGTAAAAGTTGCAGACTCCAAATCTGACTTCAAACCAGCGACAAGTTGAGTACCACAGGGTTCAGTACTGGGACCTCTCCTGTTTGGCATCTACTTCTCTGAAGTACAGGCTAACACAAAAAGCCTTTGGCCAACGAAGTTCGCAGATGACTGCAAACTAGGAGCCATAGTAGAGTCCCCAAATGATGTACACATCCTAAAGAAGGGCCTCACTGAGACAGATGCCTGGTGTCAGAGCCATGGCCTCAAGCTCAATGCCAAAAAGTGCATTGTTATCCCCTTTGGTAAAAACTCTGTACCCATGAACTACCACACAGGCGGCAGTCTACTTAATGCCAAATGTGTGATAAGAGACCTTGGGACCCAGGTGGACAGTAGTCTCTCCTTTGGATAATTACATCACCGCAGTAGTCAGGAAATCCTTCTACACAACATACCTCATCACAAAAGGGTTCTCATCCAGGAAAAAAAAAAAAAAAAAAAAAAAAGAGGTCAATGTTCCCCTATATTCGACACTCATTAGACCCATTATAAAGTACAACACCCCTTTTGGAATGTACCTCACAAGATATCTACAGCAGCTAGAAAGGCCACAGAAGTACCTCACAAAGAGTATTACTGGCCTCAAACAGATGCCCTATACTGAATCTCTTTACTCCATAGCATATCGCCTACTCCGAGGTGATCTCTGCCTGCCTAACATATAAAGCTATGTCAAACCCAGAGCCGTTGGACATGCTACACCTAAAGAAAAATCCCAATCCCTCAGAGCTACATACTCTAGGTACTTGAACCACAATAAAAAGGACACGCTGGAGGGATAGATTCCTGTCCCAGAGACTTCCCATACTCTGGAACAAGCTACCCATCTAGGTCAAGAAAAGCTCCTCATTAACACTCAATAAAAATCTTGATGACTGGATGGGAGTAGGAAATACACCCCATATCAGTTCTGTGGCTCTGCTCGACAGGGGCACAGGAAAATAACTTTCTTGGGTGGCGTAAGCCAGGGAACCTTGTTGGCTAGGCTTACTTAGGCCCTTGGGCTGACAGCCTAGTACCTAGATATGAACCTATAAAGGTGGGAAAAGTTTTGAAATGATTTATTGTGGTTTATCACAAAAACCTGGCATTTTAACAGGGGTGTATACACTTTCCTCTGGATTCACAAAAGCTTGCACGGAGTGCAAGAGGAGAGTAGGAGCTCACGCCAGCAATATGTCTGCTGGGAGATCCAGGAACAGCCGGCAGGGGTGTGCACGAGAGCTGCTAAAGCGTCTTGCATGGACAACATCATGTATGCAAATTACCTCATTTGCTGGTGAAAGCCATGCAAATGAGGTAAATTTGTGATCCAGCAAACACAAACTGTCCGTGGAAGATTACTGTTACCTGCAGAAATGTACTTCATTGGTAACGGAGTACATTTCTGCAAATAGCTAAATGGAGCTATGACAGCTCCAAATAAAGGATACATACAGTTGAAGCATGCCAATGGCCAAATAGAAGGCCATTGGCATTGCACAATATTTGAAAACATAAAAATGTAACTTTTTTTCTCTGATCTCCAATGTTTAAGCATAGCACAAGCACAGCGCAAATGTGCAGCACTTTTAAATTATTTTCTTGTTTTTTTTTTTTTTTTTTTTTTTTTAAAAGCCAAAAAATAGGCATTTTCACTAAAAAGCTTATTCTGCCATGCAGGTGAATGGCAGGCTGAATGCAACATGGCTACCGACTACTGGTTGCTGGGGGGGGGCTCAGTGTGAGAGATGTAACCATGCATTACTATGCAATCCTATGCAAATGAGGATAAGGATTGTGAATCCCAATTTTCCCCAGCATGTGAGGCATGTCCCAAGAGTGTAAGATTAGGAGTAGGCGAGTAGAAGACTAGAATATAGGTGACATCATGAGGGGGTGTGTCAGACAGGCTGTAAGCTAATTGGAGCACAGTGGCTCTTGTTTGCCCTGAGTTGCTTAGGATTGCAAAGAGACGTGTCTACAGTTGTCCTATTTGAAAACCTCAAATCCAAGGTGCACACTGTTAAAAGATAGGAAACTCCTTGCAAACATACACACAGGTGTGTGCGCGGCGCTGCCCCGGGTGGAAACACAAAGGCAAAAGAAGTAGTAGGAAGTTAACCAAGGAGAACTAGTAGAGCTGCCAGGTGAAATATATCAGAATCAGCCAATTACACAGGCAGCAGACTAGCCCAGCCCTTTAAACTCTGCAAACAACATTCCCCCCTGTTTTTTCTCAAGAATTCTGCAACACGGCAGTATACAAAGAGGGAAAGCTTAAAAAGCTTAAGTCAGACAAAATGTTAGGGGTTGCTCTTGCTATCATAAACCAACATGTGCAAGGTGCTGCTGAGCAACCCACAGTGAGGAGACGGAGAGGTGTGTACAGACCCAGGGTAACCTACCAGGGGCTACATAAGCTGGAGATAGTGGAGCGCTATAGGGTGGACAGAGACCTCCTACAGCAAATTGTTGAGCGGTGCCGGCCACGCCTCACACACAGAACCAACAGAGGGGAACCCATCCCAGTGGATATCAAGGTATGCGTTGGCCTAAGAATACTAGCTACAGGTACCTTCCAAAGACCAACTGGTGATATGATGGGGATTTCACAGGTATCAGCATCCAGGGTACTCCACCAGTTCCTGGATGCCATGTCAGCACATGTCGGTGACCAAATATAGATCCACAATTCCCGTGAGGCATTGGTCAAGAATATGCGTCTTTTCCACCAAATAGCAGGATACCCTGAGGTAGTGGGTGTAATAGACTGCACGCACATATGCAGAGCACCACCCGGTAAGCGGGGTAGGGTCTACATCAACCGCAAGGGCTTCCGCTCCATCAACTACCAGTTCATGTGCGATGCCCAGGGTATAATAATGAAGGTGTGTGCTGGATGCCCTGGAAGCCATCACGATTCCCACATTTGGCAACTGACCCAGCTGTACCAGTTATATGCCAATGGGGACATTCCCTATGGTCACCTAATAGGGGATGCTGGATACGCCCAGGAGCCATGGCTGATGACACCCATCAGAAATGCACACACCTGAACAAGAACTCCATAATGAGGCACACGCACAAACAATCATCATAACTGAGTGTGTGTTTGGGATGCTCAAGTCACGGTTCCGGTGCCTGGACACATCTGGTGAAGCCTTGCAGTACTCACCAACTACATGTACCCAAATTGTTATGGTATGTACCATGCTACACAATATGACCCTGCAGAAACAGCTGCAGCAGGGACAGCATGGGGCAGGGCCAAACAGCCCCCCACCATAGCCAAGGCCTGCACAGACACAGCATGACTCGTGAGAGGAACAACCTGAACCTGCCCCAGTAGGCAGAAGGAGGCATGCCCAGTATGCCCTTGCAAAGAGGCAATGCATAGCACATGCACTGACTCCGTGGGAACCCTGGAAATGACACCTCTCTCTGACTCGCACATACAGTAAAAGGGATGCCTAACTTGTCACTACCTGTTTTCAAACATGTATAGGGAGTGTACTATGTGTATCCAACATAGGCAGCCCTGCAGTACCACCCTCAATACTGGCACAGACACAACTTAAGTCACTCACACATACCAGTTGTGGGGGCCCACATACCTAACAGTCACAGCCAGCAGGACAGTTGTAGACAAACGCAAACACAAACAAATGCTGTATCATGCCCCCTGAAGAGGCATATGGGTAACCTCTCCCCACGCCAATGCAGACAGATAACAGCAGGCCAGGCAGTGTGATGTGGGTTGGGTAGGCTATGAAGTCACAAACTAATATGCGTGTAATTGGAAGCTAAGGTCTGTACTACAGTGGTATGCCTCAAGCTAGTACGATAGGCAACAGTACAGACTGAAATGAAGTACCTGACATAGCAGTGCAGGCCTAGCAAATGTGTACAAGTGGCAGGTGTACCCCTCATCCTATGTACATCAACAGTAACAATCAGGTGTGCCCCCCCCGGGTAGAAATGTACAAATAATAGCTGTCCCCCCTGTATGTAGAAATGTTGATAAGTCTATGCAAATTGACTCATGGAAGCCCTGCAGGCACATTGTGCTTCCTGTCGATGTACAACACAAAGGTGAGCCCTGAAGTAAATACCAACTTGATTTTTCACACACATATAGTATATATGCCCATAGTGGGCATGCTCACACTCTTAAATACAGCAAATTTCAGTCAACAACATACTGTAAGGTCATACTGGGCATGCACACACACTTGGGCCATGTCTGAGTACAGCAGTGGGGGCCATGTCTGACTACAGCAGTGGGGGCCATGTCTGACTACAGCAGTGGGCCACACATCTGGCAGTTGCAGTTCTTACTCCAGACACGTCACTATTCACCAATCCAGCCTTGCGCGCACAGCGATATGAAAACAGACCCATATCATATATTGGACCCCTGTCACAACAGAACTATGTAATACAAGTACAAGTTGTTCAAAGAAAGTTAGAATCCAAAGAAGATCAATAAATCTCCGATCAGTATCATCAAGAAACAATGAGCACTCCTAACTTTATCCAAGCAAAGCTCTGCCAAAAATATTGCCAAAGATTCCATAGAGAACCATGAAGCTTTCTTTAGCTATGTCATAAATAGTGTAAAACTCATATGTTCCGAGTTAGTGCAAGTGTAAATGAATACATGCACATGACTGACATAGCCAACATCTTGTCAGACAGGTTCATACATATTTACCCCCCTCTCACTAACAAAAGGGCCCATTACCATACCTGGAGATTGTGAAAACCCAGAAATCACATATACAATGGTTAAATAGCTCTATCCAAACCTAAAAACACGGCTTCTATGGGATGACATGGTGTCTCTGGCTGCGTCATATGTGAACTCTAAAACAAACAGACCCTGCACCTGATCTGTCTGTTGAGACTCACCCTCTATACAGGATATGAAACTGCTGAATGGGTTACAGCAACGTTTGGCACACTCCACAAGTGTTGGTGCACAACAGACCATGGGAACTATTGTCTTATAATCCTAATAAGCCTGATCTGCAAGGCCATGGAGTCCATCATTATGGAACTCAAACAGAGCTACTGGGAGCCTACAATCACTGAACCCTACCCATTTTGGTTTGGTCAGGGGCAGATTATGGTCCCTAAACCTGCTAGACAGTTTTCAAGGCAGTTACCCAGGACATACATCAATGAAATGAGCTCTACACGGCCTACATAGACCTTGAAAAGCCCTTTTTCTAACATCCCACACTTGTCGTATCCACAAAATCAACAACCTGTGCATAAACACGTATGTCATCTGATGGACTGCCAACTGGTGCAGAGATAGATCCCACAAGGTAAGAATTGTGGTCTCCCTGTTGGACTGTAAGCTGGTAACAACTGCTGTCCCCCATGGCTCAGTCCTGGGACCGCTCCTGTCTGGTGTATACTTCAGAAGTACAGTCAAACACATGAGGGCTATGGTTAGCAAGGTTTGTGGATGACTGCAAAATGTTTGGGACAACAGAGACATCCTTAAAAAGGGTCTCAGTCAGACAGATGTGGTGTCAAAATTATGGTCTCGAGCTACAGTCATACAAATACTGCATAGGTGCTGACACCCTAAATATGGAGGTAATAATAAGGGATCTATGGAAACATATGGATAGTCATCTCTACTTTCAGAAACACATTCACAAAGTGGTTAGGAAATCATGTTATGTGTCCCCACAAATTGCCAAAGTCTTTGCATGCAGGTCAAAGGAGGTTCCCTCTACTCATCAGTCATCAGACCCATCAGAGAGTACCACGACACACTTGCGATGAATCTGACTAGGCACCTTCAGCAGCTGGAAAGGCCACTGAAGTACCTTAACAAGAGGATTACTGGCCTCAAACAGTTGTCCCATGCAACAAGACTGAAGTAATCTGTACTCTGTGGCATACCGTTTACTCAGGCGATCTCTGCCAAACATACAGGCTCATGTCCAATGCAGAACTGATGAAGTAAACCCAAGCTCACTGTGCCACATGCTAGGGATATAATCATCACAACAATAAATAGAACATGTTGGAGGGATACATTACTAACTCACAGACTTCCCTTGCTTTGGAACAGGTTCCCAACCTACATTAAGCGGAGTCCCTCACTGACACTCTTCCAGAGGAGCCTTGATGAGTGTATGTGAAACTGAACTGTCACACCATGGATCACTTCATCAGCTCTACTACACAGAGGAATAGGGAACTAACCCCAGGTGTGGTGATAGCTGCGCACACTGGCCATACCAATATATGCCTTCAGGCAGATAGCATATTACCTACCTATGTACCTATATATGTAGGGGGAACATAGTATAACAAGCCAACGATGGATGGGCAGAGATGTGTGTAAGAGGGTGACCATGACAAGGAGCCATCCAGGACTGCCCCACCCAGCACACATTCCAATGGCACAAAAGACAGGAGGTGCACATTTCACCCACTGTACATAATAGCCACCAGTATCTGTAAGCATTACAGTGTATGTGGTGCATGTGCCTGCTGTACAATACGACTGTACAATGAAGTACACATCTATCTGTAGACATGTACCTGTCACAGTCTACTACATACTTATGAACCTATCTTCACGAAGGCATAGATTAGCCTAGACAAGTTGTGCAGCTTTCACCACCCAATTGGTTAGTCTCCTAAGCCCTAGTTCTAATATTTAGTACCCTAAGCCCCTTTCTAGTGGGGCTGCTGATGTGATCCCTGGCGTGAATTGTCCGATTCTCATCCACTCATCAAGGTTCCTATTGAAGAGCGTCAGCGAGGGGCTCTGTCTGATGTACACTGGGACTCTGTTCCACAGTAAGGCAAGTCTCTGGGATGGTAATCTATCCCACCAGCATGTTGTATTCATTGTTGTGATGAGGTTCATATCCCTGGAGTGTGTAGTGCGACTCAATTTTGTTTTCCTTATATGGAGCATGTTCAACAGTTGTGTTGGACATGGCAACAAGGCTCTGTATGTTAGAGTTTGCCTCTGAGTAGGCAGTACGCAACAGAGAACAGATATAGTTTTTCCAATTGTGTTGCATAACACAACTGTTTGTGGCCAGTAGTCCTCTTGGTGAGGTATCTCTGTGGTCTCTCCAGCTGCTGGATATGCCTAGTAGAGTACATCCAAAATGGTGCATTGTACTCAATGATGGGTCTGATGACTTAAAGAGTAGAGGGCCACCACTACCTCTTGTGATTTTAATGCAAACCCTTTGTTGATTAGGTGGGCCACATAGGATTTCCTAATCACTTTGGCAACATGGTTGTCGAAGGATGGTTGTCGAAGGAAAGAGGACTATCTACTTGTGTCCCCAGATCCCTTATTACCTCGTCAGTGTTCAGGGGGTAACACCTATGTGGTAGTTTGTGGGTACTTTGTTTTCCCCAAAGGGGATTACTATGCATTCTTCAGCATTGAGCTTGAGGCCATGATTCTGACACCACACATCTGTCCCTTCTAGAGAATATTTGTGTCATCTGGGGAATCTATTAAGGCAAACACTTTACAGTTCCCGGCAAACTTAGTCAGCCACAACCCTCCTGTGTTGGCATGTACTTCTGAGAAGTATATACCAAACAGGAGGGACACCAGGACTGAACCCTGGGGGACACCATTTGTTACTGGTTTAGAGTCCGACATGTAGCCAGCAACTCAATTTGTGGGATCTATCTGTGAGCCAGTTTGCAATCCATCTTGTGATGTATGGATTTATGCCCAGGTTGGCGTGTTCATCTACGATACCTGACTGGGGAAATGGTGTCAAAGACCTTAGCGAGGTATAGGTAGGCAGTGTGGAGCTCCTTTCAATCATCTGTAGCCTGGGTAACCGTTTCAAAGAAATCCACCCAGTTCAGGAGGCATGATCTGCCTTTGGCAAAGCCAAACTGGGTGTGCTCAACTGTGTGAAGGTTCCTAATGTCTTTATTGTTGAGTTTCATTATGACTGGCTCCATTGCCTTGCAGATCAGACTCGTCAGGCTCAGAGCGGGAATGCCAAGGGTCTGTTGTGGCCCCACCCCTGTGGAGTGGGAAGAACATTGCTGTGCAACATTCTATGGGTACATATCCTGTAGAGAGGATGTATAGAGAGATGTAGGTATCCTTGATGAATATGGATACATCCCTGCCCTATGTGCTATGATCCAGGTTCTGATGCCGGAAGGTATGCAATGAGTAGTATCCTGGTAGTGCTGGTGTGCTCTCTAGTGCCTTGAACTAGGTTTCTGTTACTGCACAGATATCAATATTCTCCACACTGAGGAGTGCCTCGAGTGTGTGCATTTGGAGGCCTAGACTTCTGGCAATGAGTAGCATTTAGCTCACTTTGTTATGTGTGTTGGTTACGGGGGTTGGTTTGTCCTTTGAGCCTTGCCTAAAAAGGTAATATGGGGACAGCAAGATCCTTGGCCAGTATTCAGAAGCATAGGGGTGACAGGTGCAATCCATCTCTAGCGAAGCAACGAGGCTCGTCTATCATGTCATCCCAGGCAGATAGAGACTGGATCCCAGACACCAGAAGATCAGCAAATTGTTGAAGTTTATCATCTTTCTCTTACATTGCAGTATCATGTAGGTGAAGATAAGATGCTACTCAAGGTCAGGGTCATACCAGCCTGGGCTACATGATCATACAGCTACTATACATCTCTAGTCATGTTGTCCTGGGAGGTATGTCTCAGATCATTCACACTGACGTGTACAAAGACTGCGTCATATATGTACCTGTTCTGGAGTGATGCAAGTGCTTCTGTTATGTGACTGATCATAGCACCCGAGAGAACTGACAGTAACCTTCCCCTTGTCCAGCCTAATGAGTGGAACATCTGTGTGCCTGTCTATGGAGTCACCTATTTCTAGTGTGTTGGGTATGTTGTTTTGCCTTAGGGCCTGTTGTGAGGCACACTGCTTTGATGTATCATGTGTTTTCTGGCGTGTGCTTGGAGGTGCATGTTGCTTGCTTGTCTGCTTAGGAAGACGCTTTCTCTTTTTCAGATTAATATTTGTATTCTCCGAGTATGGTAATGTGTATTTATTTGTGTGTTTTGCTGGTGCTTATATTGTAGGTCTATGTGAGACTGTTGGTGTTGTGCCTGTATGACTCTATTCCTTGACTGTATTGTCCAGTATTGGGTTGACAGAGCTTAGCCACCAGTTTGACCGTGTGTGTGCCAGCATGTGGTGCATCAACCCATATACGATATGGTTATGGCCTATGCATACAATACACTCACACTACACCTAGTATGATAAGCCTGCTGAGGCTTGCAAATGTGAAAAAACCCTTTGGGCAAAATGTCAGCGAGTAATGTCTGTATTGCACCCTGTAACTCCATATTGCTTGCTGAGGTGTAAAAAAAAAAAAAAGTACTTAGTTTGGAATAAGAACCGCGCACTTGCCAACTGTGTGTGTGTGTGTGTGTGTGTGTGTGTGTGTGTGTATCTGTCTCTCCCTGGGGAGAGAGCAACCTTTTTGTAGCCCCTTAAAAGTGATATACTCATCTTTGTCAAGTCTGATGATATCACCATCCTACAAATACACCTCTGGGAAGGTGAAATCTCAGTAATGTGTATAGCGCATTGTGTAAATGCATACTGCTGTAGTATCATAAGGTAGTTAGGTAGGAGTTTGAATCCCGCACTTGCTAACTGTGTGCATGTTCCAGGTGTGAGACACCGTTGGTCAATGTGGAGTGGGTTTTGATTTTTCTAGTGTATTACATGTCACAATGACAACTGATTGTGCATAACACATGTAAGGTACCTGTGGGGCAAAGCCATATACATACATGTGACCTCAATTTTTTCATAGGTGGGTACTATGCTTTCTCCATGAAAGCATCTGTTAACCTCGCCAGAGCATGCTGGCGCTTTCCAGACCTTGGGTCACTTCTGTAGGCTTGTAACAAGCATAGCCAATGCAGTGATCCCTGGGCTACATCTTCTGTTTCACATCCACTCATCACGGTTTCTATTGAAGAGTGTGAGTGAGGGTTTATGCTAGAGGTATATTTGAATCCTGTTCCAAAGCAAAGTCTGGCAAAGATGACTAATCATTATAGGTGTGGATCTGCATGCAAACCCTTTATTGCTTATGTGCTCCACAGTGGGATTTCCAAAACCCTTTGGTAATGTGGATTATCAAAGGAGAGATGGCTAAATACATGGTTCTATGTATACATTAGTACCTGTTCCACATTTTGGGGGCTACTACCTATGTGGTACTCTGGGGATACTTTGTTTTCTAAAAGTGGATAACTATGCTTTCTTTGGCTTCTAGCTTAACAGCATGATTTTGACACCAGGTATCGGTCTCTATGATACCCTTTTGGAGGATGTGTGTGTCATCTGGAGAATAAAGTATAGCCCACAGTATGCATTTTCATCAGACGTGGGCAGACATATCCCTACTGTGTTTGCCTGTACCTAAGAAAGCTATATGCCAAACAGGAGTGGTCCCAGAACTGAGTGCAGGTGAATACCACTTGTTACTGGCATGGAATTGTACATAGAGGCTGCAATTGTTACTGTGTGTCCTACATCTGTGCGTCAGTTGTCAATCCATCGTCTAACGGTCGTTTATGGTCAGTCTGTTGAGATTATGTATAATACCAGAATGTGGGATGGGTATGAATTGCTGGGCGAGCTACAGCTTGGCTGTGTGGACCTCCCCTCCCTCACCTATAGCCTTGTTAACTGGCTTGAAGTCTACTAGGTGTAGGAGCCATGATCTGGATTTTAGAGAACCTAGGTGGGTATGGCACACTGTTTGCAGGTTCATAATGTCTCAGTTAATGAGTTCCATAATGCTGTGCTCCATAGCCTTCCAGATAACATTTGTCTGGCTTATAGGGTGAGAGTTTCCAGGATCTGTTGTAGCTCTACCCTTACTCAATTATGTTAACATTTGCACTGGGTGTGACAAGGGTGGACAGGATTAGGAATAAGTATATTAGAGGGTCAGCCCAGGTTTGAAGGTTAGTAGACCAAGCCAGATAGGCAGGATTACGTTGGTTTGTACATGTGCTGAGGAGGGATGCACAGTATATTGTGAAATAGATGCCAAAGATGAAGCCACCAGGTAACAGGAAAAAAACAATGTCTAAGATGAGGTTTATGACTGTGGTGAGAGAGGACATGCAGGTGGATGGGAGCATCCGAAAGGAGAAGAAGTTGTAGTTCAACCCTTGTGGACTGTGAACACCATTACTGTGCGTCATTCCACAAGTATGTAACTTGTATAGAGGCTGCATCTGAACAGAGTGTTTAGGTGAGTGGTTACTTAATAGGTCAGCTTGTGTATGACACAGCCAGGGACACTGTCCAGTACCATTGCCATTGTGGTTTGGACTTTGGTAAAGAGATGTTTTAACTACAGAGTGTCTGTGAATCATCAAGTTTTACATTCTTCAGGTCTGGAAATGTGGCCCTTGTGTAATGACAGGGTGGTGAAATCCACAAACTGTCATTCAGACAAGTTTACTTTGTGATCATTTACATTAACTCTGACCCGATCTGAGATTTCCCCTCTAGATTATAAAGAAAGCTTTAGTATTGTCTTTGGAATCCTTGCCAATTTGTATTTTGAAGCTTGTCTTGTATGATTAATGATACTGACCAGAGAGGTTAACCCTTCTTGGTATGCAACGCTTTCTTGGCACAACTTCACACCTTCTATTATATATTCAAATTATGGCAGGGGTCCATGAGAGTAATGCACTTTTATATAAGGGAGTATTTCTTGTGTTTGTGATAGCACGGTCCATGCAACCCTGTAGGTGAACAGTGTGCATTACTAAAGGATTATGCAGCTGGGACAGTGTTAATCTTAGTAATGCAAGCCAATGACAGATAGCAACAACCCCATCATCCACAGCAGTGTCAACCAGTGTCATACACACATGCGTACTCATTTTCCAAAATGTGTGTATTACAATGTATACTGGCCATCAATAGACACTATAGAGTGTTAACACTGGCCAATACAGGGCATGTCACCCTGCCCATGTGTTCAATATGCATGTACATGCAGACAGTACACCTCCACCATGTTCACAAATATGTTCACAAATGGACACCTGCAAACCTGTGTTGCACACATCCCACACTTACTGTCCACCGCATGCTGACACAACTACACACATTATCCAAGTAGCACATGGGCAAACAAAACACAACTGGAATAAACAATGGTGAAAACAATACAACATTACAGCTTTAATGCATCATGCCTGCTCAGCTACACCTTCAAGGATATCATTACACTTTACTGTTAACATGCTACGCATCCAACCATTGCTATACTTTATTAAAGTCACCCTGTGTATCAGCACCATGTTAGCCTGTTCCTGCATCAATGTTACAGATGACAGGAGGTGGCACAGGTTTCATCATATGCACAGGGTGTATTGTTGGTTTGCCAGAGGCCTACACTGAGCCATGCCATACAATCGACATGTGTGTGTGTGTGGGCCATGAGTACTGTTATGGGCCAATGCTGGAGGTCATGTGTGCTGGTATGTGTTTGCCCTAGGTGTCTGGTTATGTGTGTGTGTCTGCATTCACACAGTTCCACCATGTTGCTGCCATATACAGGGATTTGTGAGACAGCTACAGACTGTACCCTGGCAGGCTTTACAGATCACAGTCTTTGGCCATGGATACGGAACCTGTGCCTGGCAGGGGTGCTACAG
>NC_056730.1:1078530238-1078532738 GCF_019279795.1 Protopterus annectens | reverse complement strand
TTGAGCATGTGGTGGCCTCTGCACCAATTAGTGCCCACCATTTGCTAATTACTTCAATTACTACACAGCAGGCTGCATGCAATCACTGTCATATTTACCCAGTACTATAAATCGCTGACTCATGTAGGCGTGTCCCTTTCAGCTTTCCAAGATGGACATCATCCTGGTTTGGTATGGACATCATTGTTTAAGACAGAAGTTATGAATAGTTCTTATAATCAAAAGCCAGGTGTGTAGCCAGAAATTTACATTTTGTACTCAGACCTAATGTTGCTGCTTCCAGTACCCACTTGTCAGTGTAAAGATGTACTCGCTCCTCAAAATACTACCCTAAGATACATGGAAAGATGTACTTTCTTTTCAACTGTTACAATTAACTGCCATACAAAGCTAGTTATAGAGATGTATTCCTTTGGCACAAGAATTGTTTGTGAACTGCTATACTGTGAATATTCATTTACACAGTTCTAATCATTTTGTGCTTTTTTTAGTGTTGACATTAGCACAAGCTGCTACTGGGCTAATTTCAGTACATGAGTATGCTCACCTACATCCTTGGAGGACCCTGCACACACAGGTAAATTTTACATTTGGGTAAAGTACAGAGAGTGTAAGTAGTATTGTGTGTATTTTAATCTTGCTGCTTACAGGGTTGCTGTGTACACTTTATCAAGGAATGTAGTCTGTCTGTGTAACTCCCAACTGTGGATCTATCCACATGATAGCCAGAGAATAACCTGTTATTTTTTGTCTGTGCACCACACAGGTCTTTTCACCAATAGAGCAATGGCATTCTTACAGTTGGTTGCTACCAGTACATGGCTACATCCATTTGTATTTCAGTGTTTTATTCCTACATAAGGGTATGTTTCCAAAACTCCTTCCAAAGCTATTTGCACAGTGTGTAACAGCAGAAAGGCTAATATGCCTCTGTATTTCTGCCTCTGCCAGACCTCTCAACCAATCAGGGACAAATTTGAACAGAATAAGGGAAAAGTCAAGAAAAAAATCAGGGACACTTGAAATATTAGTGCTATCAAGTTGAAACATTGAGAGAAATCAGAGCATATGAACTGATGCACCTTTTCTGAAGTAAAAGAAGTGTATAACCCAATTATTGTCATTATTCATTAAGTGTAATTAACCAACTTTCTGCCCAAAGTCAGTAGTTTTAGGAGGGATTCAGAGGGACAGAGCAAAAATAGAGTCAAAATCAGGGACGTCCCTGAAAATTACGTACAGTTGAGAGGTATGGCCTCTGCCCTAAACAGATATGCCAGTGTTTGTCCTGCTGTGATACGGTGTGGGGTTTTAAGGTGATGGTGTAACATTATTTCCTGCTAGAATGGCTTCTATTATCACAGTCATGTAATGTAATGCCAGAATAACTTTTGGTCAACATCCACACAACAACTTGTGTGGTATGGTATTCCTAATTTTCCTTTACATTCACTCATTCTGATGCATGATATAATTATTTAAGCACTAACTTAATGTATATCTACCGTGGCTTAGTGGTACTTCATGTTGTGTAGTGTGTGCAAGGTCCGGTGTTCGAGACTTACAGAAGAGTTTTATTTTGTTCCTGAGCAGAACAAGGGCCCTCACATACAGAGTGACCAAGGCACTTTTAAGCAGTTGTAAGCGGGTTTACGCAATGCCTCGCATTGCTTAGCCAAGCGCAAACCCATGCAAACCCGCTCACTACTGCTTAATAGTGCTTACTCCCGCTCACTTCCACGCTAATTTCTTTGAAAGAAATGAAAAATGGGGAGATAGGAAAGTGGTGAAATAGGGGCACAAAAAGAGGGAAAGACAGTATGGAAAATAGCTCGGGATGTGCAGGAAAGGTCCATAGGGGCACAAAGAGGGAAAGACAGTATGGAAAATAGCTCGGGATGTGCAGGACGGGTGTAGGGAAGGTCCATAGGGGCACAGAGGGAAAGACAGTATGGAAAATAGCTCGGGATGTGCAGGATGGGTGTAGGGAAGGTCCATAGCTGGCCATTTCTTCAACAGCAACAGCTGTGCATATGCAATAAATTTGGAGGTAGATATGAACCCTTCAACCCCTGAGAGAGGGGTGAGGACAACAAAGTATGTTGTAATGCCAATTAAATAACATTTCATGTGTCCAGTGGACATGTGTGCAAAATAGGCAGCTATGTATGGGGCATATTTTTTTTTGGGGAACAGATTGCCCTTTTTTTTCAGGTGAGAGTGGAATGTGGGGTAGGGGAAGTAGGTTTATTTGGGGAGGTAGGTTGGGGAGGTAAACAGACAAGACAAACAAGACGCATACAGGGGAGGTATATGACATGTGGTGGGTGAACACCTTTGACGGGGAGGGATGTTTGGAAATCGCAAGCCCATGAGCCCCCAGATGGAAACAGTGGGACTGAGGTCCCCACCCAATGGCAATCACTACTGCACCTTCACAACCCAGAAGGTGGCTGTGCTGGCGGCTGTATAGAAGGGGCAGGCTGACCCGTGCATTGCG